>NW_027950189.1:0-215 GCF_054177405.1 Leptonychotes weddellii | reverse complement strand
TACAAGAGTGAATGTGAAAAAAAAAAGAGTGAATGTGATGTGTCCATGAATACGGGACTAGGCCACGGAGCCACACGTCATCCGTAAAACATAATATTCCAGAGGGTTACAGAACAAGAGTCGTCTACACATGCCCGTGGGAAGATAAGCCGCCGTGCCTGGACAGGTGTGCGGACGCCTCCCATGTCCACACCTGCACACATTCCTTCCCTGAG
>NW_027950188.1:0-215 GCF_054177405.1 Leptonychotes weddellii | reverse complement strand
TCCCCAAGACTTCATTTTTTTTTTTTTTTTAAGATTTTATTTATTTATTTATTTGAGAGAGAGAATGAGAGAGAGAGAGAGCATGAGATGGGGGAGGGTCAGAGGGAGAAGCAGACTCCCCGCCGAGCAGGGAGCCCAATGCGGGACTCGATCCCGGGACTCCAGGATCATGACCTGAGCCGAAGGCAGTCGCTTAACCGACTGAGCCACCCAGG
>NW_027950187.1:0-215 GCF_054177405.1 Leptonychotes weddellii | reverse complement strand
ACGCTCAGCAGCAGCAGCCACGGCGGCAGCGACCTCGGGAGCCTGCACGGAAGCGGGGGGGCCATGGCCGAGCGCAGGGAGCCGGGGCCGCCCTGCAGCGAGCCGCGGAGGTCAGCGGCGCCCTCACCGGGGTTCACGGACCCCCCCCACCCCGCCGTCACGCCCCAGGCCCTCGAACCCCTCACAACCCGCCCTCACCGGGGTTCACGGACCCC
>NW_027950186.1:0-215 GCF_054177405.1 Leptonychotes weddellii | reverse complement strand
TTGTTGTTTTTTTTTTTTTTTTGGCTTAGAGGAGGAAAATAGATATTTAAGAATGTAAAACTGAGGTCACCCCCCTCCTAAGGCTCTTGTGTGTATATATGACATCATTCACTCAATATACTGATATTTCATCCAGTATAAGATGAAACAAATACATGTTATTTGGTTCTATTCTTTTGTGAGTTGGAGAGATTAACATTGGTGTCTGCGGTCGG
>NW_027950185.1:0-215 GCF_054177405.1 Leptonychotes weddellii | reverse complement strand
AAAAAAAAAAGCAGACACAAAATTTCAGTTTCTTAATGTCAGCACAACCATATCCTGCTATAGTGTCACTGACAACAGCCTGCAATCCCTGATCACACAAAAGGGATTGTACAAGCCAGCTGTTACCGCCTTAAGGAATGCTAACTTACTCACTTTCATTCTCTATCTCTAGCCACATCACTTTCACTAAGTTTCTCATTCCTGTTGTTAAATAA
>NW_027950184.1:0-215 GCF_054177405.1 Leptonychotes weddellii | reverse complement strand
CATACATATATATGTATATATATATATACATATATATATACACACATATATGTATATATATATAAAATATAGAAATAAAATATTATATATATAGCAAAAAAGAAGAATAGAATAAAAATCCAATCTTAGGCTGTATTTAATTGCAAACAACCCAACACTGTTCTTGATTCATTGGTAGTATATGCAGAAGGACTTCCATAAAAGTGTTAATTCTA
>NW_027950183.1:0-215 GCF_054177405.1 Leptonychotes weddellii | reverse complement strand
ATGGCCCCCACAGCCTGAGCCGCAGCCTCCGGAACAGCCACAGCAGCCCATGGTTCTGGTGGGTTGAGGGTGGAGCAGGTCAGAGGAGCAGGTGCAGAGGACTGGTGTTCAGGTGTGGAGCTTCCTGGGCCGGGAGCCCTTTATACACCTGCCAGGGTCAGGTGTGATGTTGGGTACATGGTCACTTCCTGGTTCTTGTTGTGTTATTTAGGATC
>NW_027950182.1:0-215 GCF_054177405.1 Leptonychotes weddellii | reverse complement strand
TCTCCTAATTAGTTACCACTTTGTAAGTCAAAATATGCCCACCCCTATCTTAGACTCTCATGAGAAGGGGAGGGTGGTAACAGTGAGGAGATTAAAAAAGAGTGAATGACCCAGCCCCTGTTTTGATTTTTCCACTTCCATACAAAATGAAATAGCTGGAAGATAATACAAAACAATGTTTGATCAGGTGAGGCAATTATTTTGTACTTGTGTGT
>NW_027950181.1:0-215 GCF_054177405.1 Leptonychotes weddellii | reverse complement strand
AGAGCAGAGGCCTGAGCAGAGGCCCTGGGTCTCAAACCCCTCTCCCACCTGTGGAGGTAGCCTTCCACTTTCAGACCGAGACTCCAGCACCTGGCGACACCGCTGGGTTCTGTCGAGGCAGAGCCTAGCTAGTGACCCAATCTCCCTGCAGTGGGTGCCCTTGGCCCTGCACACCCACACACGGAGAACAGAAGATAGTATGGATGGAGGCCTGG
>NW_027950180.1:0-1232 GCF_054177405.1 Leptonychotes weddellii | reverse complement strand
TAAATACCCAGTAGTGCAATTGCTGGATCATATGGTAGCTCTATTTTCAACTTTTTGAGGAACCTCCATACAGTTTTCCAGAGTGGCTGCACCAGCTTGCATTCCCACCAACAGTGTAGGAGGGTTCCCCTTTCTCTGCATCCCCGCCAACATCTGTCGTTTCCTGACTTGTTAATTTTAGCCATTCTGACTGGTGTGAAGTGGTATCTCATTGAGGTTTTGATTTGGATTTCCCTGATGCTGAGTGATATTGAGCACTTTTTCATGTGTCTGTTGGCCATTTGGATGTCTTCTTTGGAAAAATGTCTGTTCATGTCTTTAGAAGGCTCTTTTGTATGAGACTAACATTTAAATTGATGAATTTAGGCTAAAGCAGACTGATGTCCATAATGTGGGTGGGCCTTATCCAAACAGTTGAGGGCCTGACTAGAACAAAAAGAGCAGCTTTTCTGAGAAAGAGAAAATTCCACAGAAGGCTGCTTTTGGACTTCATCTGCATGATTGTCTCTCCTGTGTCTGCACACTGCAGTTTTAGACTTGTCAGCCTTCATAACTGGGTGAGGCAATTCCTTCTAATAGACCTTTCTCTCTCTCTTTTTTTTCTTTCTCAATTTCTTTTCTTTCTTCTTTCTTTCTTTCTTTCTTTCTTTCTTTCTTTCTTTCTTTCTTTTTCTTTCTTTCTTTCTTTTGTTCTTTCTTTCTTTCTTTCCTTTCTTTCTTATTCTTTTTCTTTCTTTCTTTCCTTTCTTTCTTTCTTCTTTCTTTCTTTCTTTCTTTCCTTTCTTTCTTTCTTCTTTCTTTCTTCTTTCTTTCTTTTCTTTCTCAGAGAGAGAGAGAAAGACTGACTAATACAGTTCCATTCATAAAATAAGACTTTAGTACAGTCCCTGATAACTCTATGATAAGAGGACCCCATGGACCCCTGGGTTGACTGTCATATATAAATATGTTTCTCCCCAAACAGATGACTTCACTTTGCTTCCTTGCACAAACTAAAGGCCTTCTCATCATTTGTGTGATTGAGAGCATAGATGCTGAGGCCTGACTCCATGGGTTCAAATCTAAGCTCTGCCACTTGGTGGATTTTGACCATGGGAAAACTACTTAACTACTCTAGGCCTCAGTTTCTTCATCTGTAAAGGGGAGATAATAAAATATCTACCTCATAGGGTTATTGTGAGAATTAATGAGTTAATAAATGTAAAATGCTTAACAAGATATCTGGCACTCAG
>NW_027950179.1:0-215 GCF_054177405.1 Leptonychotes weddellii | reverse complement strand
AAGAGGAAAAAAAGTTAGAAAAAAGCAATGGTAGACAGGAGTATTATATGAAAAGATCACAATAATTCAAAATATATCAAATTCCACTATCAGTATAAGCATGCTGAGCTAGCTAAAGGATTCCCAAACTCTCAGTTTGGATATTTTAAAAATCTATGTATAGCCTACTTATAAGAGTCACAGAAAAAAATGAAGATAGTAAAAAACTGAATATA
>NW_027950178.1:0-215 GCF_054177405.1 Leptonychotes weddellii | reverse complement strand
TGTAACTTAATGTGTTCTAAGTTAGATTAGTCTGCTATCCTGGAATTGTCACTCCATTTCCCTGCTCTTACACCAGTTACAAAACTAGGAGCATAACCAGTACAGCCTCTTTCTTCTTCACTGTAGTCCTGAAACTAAATGTGTCCTAAAATAATACATTATCAGGAAAATTACAGGAAAGTCTACAAGTCTCTAATGAATTGTTCCCAGAATGG
>NW_027950177.1:0-215 GCF_054177405.1 Leptonychotes weddellii | reverse complement strand
CAACTCTCTGAACAGAAAAGCGACCACTTTCTGGAAGGTAGGACGTGCGGAGAAGTGAATCCGAGGCGATATTCGGGAGGATAGACGGCGGGGGAGGGGCCTCCGTCGGCCGCTTCTGGCAAGTGATAGAACCACGGAGCACAAAATTGGAACTTTTAAAAGTCTGCTCCGCTGAGGGACGTCACTCCGGTGGCTAAGCAGGGGGTGGAACCCTC
>NW_027950176.1:0-215 GCF_054177405.1 Leptonychotes weddellii | reverse complement strand
CAACAGTTTACATTGATCATGTGAAGTGTTTGTCCAAAACAGAGCAAGTTAAAGACCAAATTCTTTTCCCACTGGGGCCTGTGGACAGTGGATTTAAAGAGAAGAACTGTAAAGTCTTCCAAATATAAAAGACAGTCCAGCTCTGCTCCATGCAATGGCTCCTTCCTGGCACCCATAAAGAGCAGAGCCTGGGAGCAGCCGTGCTGTGTGGAACC
>NW_027950175.1:0-215 GCF_054177405.1 Leptonychotes weddellii | reverse complement strand
ATAAAAAAATAGTTTCGTAAGATTGGTATTATCTTCTTTTTTTTTAAAGATTTTATTTATTTGTCAGAGAGAGAGAGAGAGAGAGCACAACAGGGGGAGTAGCAGAGGCAGGGGGAGAAGCAGGCTCCCTGCCGAGCAAGGTGCCCAATGTGGGACTCGATCCCAGCTCCCTGGGATCATGACCTGAGCCAAAGGCAGATGCTTAACTGACTGAG
>NW_027950174.1:0-215 GCF_054177405.1 Leptonychotes weddellii | reverse complement strand
GGGCAGCATGGGATCTGGGTCCCAGCTCAGCCAGCCAGGGGCTCTTTCCTTCCTGTACCTTCTTGTCCTATCTGGGCTCAGAACCTGCGGCAGGATGCTCACCCCCCTGGGGCCGGCCATCTGCTTTCCTCAGTTTACCAATGCAAATTTCTTCTGCAGACAGACCCAGAAATACAGCTTGACTAGCTCCCTGGCCGCCTGGTGGTCCAGCCGCG
>NW_027950173.1:0-215 GCF_054177405.1 Leptonychotes weddellii | reverse complement strand
ACAAAGGCTTGGCTTCTTCAACTCTCCCCTTTCCTTTGGACCATCAATTTCCCTTGACTACTTATTGTTTTCTATTAGCATTAAAATATTTTGTGATATTTCCTGTCTTAAAAAACCCCATCTTTTCTGGACCAAATGTCCCCCTCTAGCTATCACTTCATTCCTCTGCTCTTCTTTGTTGCAAAAATTCTCACCAAATCGTCTATATTTAGTGC
>NW_027950172.1:0-215 GCF_054177405.1 Leptonychotes weddellii | reverse complement strand
TTACGGTTTCGCTCCCTCTCTGATTTCGTCTTGTTTTATTTTTCCCTCCCTTCCCCTATGATCCTCTGTTTTGTTTCTTAAATTCCACATATGAGTGAAATCATATGGTATTTGTCGTCCTCTGACTGACTTATTTTGCTTAGCATAATACCCTCTAGTTCTATCCACGTCATTGCAAATGGCAAGATTTCATTCTTTTGGGGGGCTGAGTAATA
>NW_027950171.1:0-215 GCF_054177405.1 Leptonychotes weddellii | reverse complement strand
GTGTGAAATAGTGATCGAATTCTCATTTGCTTTCCTTGAAGAAAGTCCGCTGTCTCAACATCATGTACTTTGTTTTTTTTTTTTATTCTTATGTTAATCCCCATACATTATATCATTAGTTCTAGATGAAGTGTTCCATGATTCATTGTTCGTGCACAACACCCAGTGCTCCATGCAGAACGTGCCCTCCTCAATACCCCCCCCCCGGCCCCCCG
>NW_027950170.1:0-215 GCF_054177405.1 Leptonychotes weddellii | reverse complement strand
GTCATTCTTCCTGCTCAGATGATCAGCGAGAACAAGAGTAGCTCGTCTCGGGGTTGCTGGGCCCATTACTCACTTAGCACACACCTGTTGAACACCTGCTCTGTGCCTGGCCTGGGGCAGCGAGCAAAGGATGGAATGGTTAACGAGACCTCCGAGCGCTCGCCGTCAGAGGGCGGGGTTGGGGAAGCGAGCCAACGGCAAGGAAGGATGGGTGC
>NW_027950169.1:0-1232 GCF_054177405.1 Leptonychotes weddellii | reverse complement strand
GCCCTCGTGTACCATGGGAACCAGCTGGGTAACGTCCCAGCAAACACACCAAGTCTTCCCACCACGAGAATGAACAGCGCTGAACCATGGTGTCCGTAACGCCTTTCCCTTTCAGGACAACTTTCCGGAAGCGGCCGCACCGCTCAGAGCGGCACTGTTCTCCCCGACTCATGCTGCTGTGTCCTGCACACGGGGACAGCTCAGCAGGGCAGAAGAGGAGAGAAGCTGGGGGTCCTAGCGCTCCAGGAGGGCTGGCCAGGAAAGGGAGAGGGGTCCTGCTCAGTGACATCACGTGCCGGTTCCAAGCCTGGAGTCGGTGGCTACCTCGGACTGCTGTCTCTCGGGGAAGGAGCCTGGCGCCAGTTAGAGAAAAGGGGGTGCCGGTCGGCAGTGACAAGGGCTAAAGCCCAGAAGACAGGGGATGACGGAGACTGGTGCCGGCCCCGGGGCTCAGAGTCAGGGCGAGGACGGAGACCGGCGCCAGGAGCACACGCAGGCCTTGGGCCCAGGCAGCGGGCCTCCCCAAGGGTGCATGCAGAGAAAGGGCATGAGGACACCCCGCTGACAGCCACGGGGCACCGGGATGCAGATGAGCAAGGCGGCCTGCGGAGGGAGCGGTCAGCTACCAGAGACACGAGTGGGGGCCAGGGGCAGGGAGGCAAAGGGGCAGAGCCGGCTGACGCAGCACAGAAGTCGGGAATAGCAGGCGGAAAGCTCCGGCCGCAAAGCTGGTTCCCGAGGCTGCCGGGCAGCTCCCCGCCGGACCCTGCCGGACCTCCTGACCTTCCGTCCCTCCGGGCACCGAAAGGCCTCTGCGTCTGTGCCCACACCCCTGCGGGCTCCTCGTCCACCTGGACAGGGCCGTACGCAGCAGACAGTAGCCACATTCCTGCCTCTGTCTCACCACACGCTCCCCTGCAAGCCAACCTGGTCAGTCCTGACCCTGGCCACTAGCCTGGGCTGCCGCCCCTGAAAGCTGCTCTGGGTCACATGCCTCCCCCAAGTTCAGTGGCAGGAGGACTGAGGGTCTCAGCTGGGCAATAAGCAAGTCTTGCCCAGTAAATGGACGAGCAAGTGTGTGCTCCCTAAGACGGGACATGTTCACAGAGAGGGTGTGGCCATGACCCAGGTGTGCAGACACTGTGTGCATGGGCCGCTGCTGTCTGCAGGGCAAACGCCGTCTCAAGTTCAACAAGCTCACGTGCTGACCCCTCTGTCCACAGTTCCATCTT
>NW_027950168.1:0-215 GCF_054177405.1 Leptonychotes weddellii | reverse complement strand
GTGTAGTGTACAAGAAATCCACTTTAAATATAAAGAAACAGTTAGATTAAAAGCAAAGGGAGGGGGAATGATATACCATGCTAGCATTAATCAAAAGAAAGCAGGAAGCAATGTCCACAATAGCCAAACTGTGGAAAGAGCCAAGATGTCCATCGACAGATGACTGGATAAAGAAGATGTGGTATATATATACAATGGACTATTATGCAGCCATC
>NW_027950167.1:0-215 GCF_054177405.1 Leptonychotes weddellii | reverse complement strand
GGTAGCGGGAGGGGAAGAATGAAGCGGGGGAAATCGGAGGGGTAGACGAACCATGAGAGACGATGGACTCTGAAAAACAAACAGGGTTCTAGAGGGGAGGGGGGTGGGGGGATGGGTTAGCCTGGTGGTGGGTATTGAGGAGGGCACGTTCTGCATGGAGCACTGGGTGTTATGCACAAACAATGAATCATGGAACACTACATCTAAAACTAATG
>NW_027950166.1:0-215 GCF_054177405.1 Leptonychotes weddellii | reverse complement strand
AGACTGGGTCCGACTGAGAAACCAGACCCGCTGGGCTTGGACTCGGCCCGGAAATTGCCTGAAATTGGACTGGGTCCGACTTAGAAACATGACCGGGTCTAGGAACAGAGCGGTTCCGACTTGGAAACCAGACCTGGTCCGGGAACAGAGTGGTTCCGTTTGGAAACCAGAGTGGGTCCGGGAACAGAGTGGTTCTGCTTGGAAACCAGAGTGGG
>NW_027950165.1:0-215 GCF_054177405.1 Leptonychotes weddellii | reverse complement strand
TTTAAAGATTTTTTTTAATTTATTTATTTGAGACAGAGAGAATGAGAGAGAGAGAGCACATGAGAGGGGGGAGGGTCAGAGGCAGAAGCAGGCTCCCTGCCGAGCAGGGAGCCCGATGCGGGACTCGATCCAGGGACTCCAGGATCATGACCTGAGCCGAAGGCAGTCGCTTAACCAACTGAGCCACCCAGGCGCCCCTTCTTTTTTTTTTTTTT
>NW_027950164.1:0-215 GCF_054177405.1 Leptonychotes weddellii | reverse complement strand
CTCAGCTCGGCTCCCCATCACATATTCTTATGGATATATCATGTTTTATTGAACCATCCCTGTTGGAAATTAATGTTGGTCCCTATAAATCATTTTCTGTAACTCTTGATTATTTCTCTAGGATGTATATCTCAAAATAGAATTAAACCAAAGAGCACTGAGATGTCTTTAAAATGCATAAGCAGGGGGCACCTGGGTGGCTCAGTCATTAAGCG
>NW_027950163.1:0-215 GCF_054177405.1 Leptonychotes weddellii | reverse complement strand
CTCTCTCTCTTTCTTTTTTTTTTTTTTTTGATGACAACCTTTCTAATAGGTGTGAGGTAATATTTCATTATTGTTTCAATTTGCATTTCCTTGATTATCAGTGAAATTGAGTATTTTTTTTCATATACCTATTGGCCATTTGTATATACTCTTTTAAGAAATGTACTTTGCCCATTTTAAAATCAAGGGTTTTTTTTTTTCCTTTTCTATTGAAT
>NW_027950162.1:0-215 GCF_054177405.1 Leptonychotes weddellii | reverse complement strand
ATCATGACCTGAGCCGAAGGCAGACGCTTAACGACTGAGCCACCCAGGCGCCCCGAGAGAGAGAGAATCTTAAGCAGGCTCCATGCTCATTGTGAAGCCCAATGCAGGGCTTGATCTCACAACCCTGAGATCATAACCTGAGCCAAAACCAAGAGTGGCTCACTTGGAAGGCCTGGGTGGCTCAGTCAGATAAGCGTCTGACTTGGCTCAGGTCA
>NW_027950161.1:0-215 GCF_054177405.1 Leptonychotes weddellii | reverse complement strand
GTTTTAATGCCCGTGGGTAAAGATGTGGTGAGTGTTTCTTCGATGAGGAAATGTAATTATTTCTGTGGCATGCCTCTGAACTTTGAACAATCCCCGGAATACCTATATTACTCACATATACACACTCATCCGACCTCAGGTTTGACATCACGTATTTGACAATGTTTCCTATGTAATTTAGCACACCAAAGAAACCTAACTAATCTAACATCTTT
>NW_027950160.1:0-215 GCF_054177405.1 Leptonychotes weddellii | reverse complement strand
TTAAATCAGGGCATGAATTATTATTATTATTTTAAAGATTTTATTTATTTATTTGACAGAGAGAGAGATAGCGAGAGCAGGAACACAAGCAGGGGGAGTGGGAGAGGGAGAAGCAGGCTTCCCGCCGAGCAGGGAGCCCGATGTGGGACTCGATCCCAGGACCCTGGGATCATGACCTGAGCCGAAGACAGACGCTTAATGACTGAGCCACCCAG
>NW_027950159.1:0-215 GCF_054177405.1 Leptonychotes weddellii | reverse complement strand
GTACACCATCAGTTGTGGTATATAGTCAGATTCCATGAATATTAACATGTAAAATATGTGTCTTAGAGGCAATAAAATACAATTTTTTCCTGTTTAGTGCCTGGCCCTATCAGATCACTGCTTATTGATGCAACCTTCTAGTAGGGAGAGAGGAAGAAGATGGCAAGACAAATTGTCTGAAGAGATTCTCTAACAGAAGGAGATTTTCAATCATA
>NW_027950158.1:0-1232 GCF_054177405.1 Leptonychotes weddellii | reverse complement strand
GAAACCTGGATTTCGTCTGGTCTCAGGAATTCAGCTGGATAGGGATCAAACCATTCTGAACACCTACAAACTCAATAGGAGATCAAAGAAAAGAATAGCAACAACTCTCTGAACAGAAAAGCGACCACTTTCTGGAAGGTAGGATGTGAGGAGAAGTGAATCCGAGGCAATATTTGGGAGGACAGATGGTGGGGGAGAGGCCTCCGTTGGCCACTTCTGGCAAGTGATAGAGTCACAGAGCAGTCGGAACTTTTAGAAGTCCGCTCCGCTAAGGGACGTCGCTCCAGTGGCTAAGCAGGGGGTGGAACCCTCGTGGGACAGTGTGGTCTCAGGACCCTCAGGGTCACAGAAAGACTGGGGGTGCCTGAGTGCAGCAGAGCTCCCAGGTATCAAAGGGGGGGAGCCAGCTGCAGAGACAGAGCTGAGGTGCGGGCTCTCAGGTCAGGGTTGCCATAAACTGTGATCCGTGGCAAGGTCAGGCCACTGCTCCTCCAGCAGGGACCCAACAGGGATCCAGGGAGACTCACCTTCCTCCCCCGGGAGGAGTGGCTCGGGAGCGCACTGCAGGGATCTGCTGGGTTTGGAGACTCCACACGGGGTTGGGTGCCAGAGATAGAAACGCTCGGTCACAGGCCGGGTGAGCTCGGAGTGCGGCCGGAGACCGGGGAGACGGGAGTGACTGAAGGCTTTTCTCCGGAGGCACACTGAGGAGCAGGGTCTCGAGTTCTCAGTTCCTCCAGGGCAGAGATTGGGAGGCCACCATTTTCACTCTCTGCCTCCAAAGCTGTACGGAAAGCTTGCAAGGAACAAAGGATCCCGAGAGCAAACCCAAGCAGATGACTTAGACTGGACCAGGCAAGGGCGGGGCAATTCTGCCTCGGCAAAGACATTTGGAAACCACGGCAACAGGCCCCTCCCTCAGAAGATCAGTGAGAACAGCCAGCCAAGACCAAGTTTACCCATCAATGAGAACGGCAGAACTCCAGCGCTAGGGGAAGACTGCACATAGAATCCATGGCTTTTTTTACCATGATTTTCTAGTCTTTCAAAGTTAATTTTTTTTTAGCTGTCTTTTTTTTTTTTTTGAATTTCTCTTTTTCCCTTTTTCAACCAACATCTTATCAATCCGTTTTTTAAAAAACATTTTTATTTTTCATTTTTAGATCATATTCTATCCCTTCATAGTAGTTACCCTTATTTTTGGCATATATATATAAGTTGTTCTCTCTTTA
>NW_027950157.1:0-215 GCF_054177405.1 Leptonychotes weddellii | reverse complement strand
CTAATTGTAAGAGCCTAAACAACAGTTTAGAATCATTTAGCAAGTAGGGGCTTCCTTCCCTTCAAAAAGTTAAATTTGAGGGGCACCTGGGTGGCTCAGATGGTTAAGCATCTGCCTTTAGCTCAGGTCTTGATCTCAGGGTTGTGAGTGCAAGTTGGGCTTGAACCCTGTGTTGGGCTCCATGTTAAAAAAAAAAAAAGAGTGAGAACTTCCAC
>NW_027950156.1:0-215 GCF_054177405.1 Leptonychotes weddellii | reverse complement strand
GGCCTTACCTGACATTAGAGTAAAGATTCTGTTGCTTCAAGTTGGCAAAACTCCAGCACGCAGCCCCCTTGTGGAATTCTGCCTTAAAGGTGTTTTTTTGTCTCTGGGTATACCATCTGTCTCAGTTTCCCCTAGAAAATACTCCTGCCCCGAGGGCTTGGCACCCTGCCATTTAGGAAACAATTTTCATACAAGAGTGACTGGTATAGCCCATG
>NW_027950155.1:0-215 GCF_054177405.1 Leptonychotes weddellii | reverse complement strand
CAGACCTGTCCTTTTCTGACTTTAGAGAAAACCAAAAAATAAAACTGGAAGAAATGGAGGAGGGTGTCATAAGGCAGGAGCAACGTGAAGCATGTCAAATTTAATCATCCAATGGGATAAGTTTTCATGTATTTTTATGAAACATTGGATGAGGAGACCCAACACAACATCATGTGAAGAACGGTTGAAAGGCCCAGGGGTATTTGCCTTGAGGG
>NW_027950154.1:0-215 GCF_054177405.1 Leptonychotes weddellii | reverse complement strand
AAATCGGAGGGAGAGTTGAACCATGAGAGACTATGGACTCTGAGAAACAAACTGAGGGTGTTAGAGGGGAGGGGGTGTGGGGGGATGGGTTAGCCTGGTGATGGGTATTAAGGAGTACATGTACTGCATGGAGCACTGGGTGTTATACAAAACCAATGAAACATGGAACGCTACATCAAAAACTAATGATGTATTGTATAGTGACTAACGTAACA
>NW_027950153.1:0-215 GCF_054177405.1 Leptonychotes weddellii | reverse complement strand
ACCATAGGTAAGAGTTACCATCTTTATGCATTTATTATTTTAAATGAATTATAAGAACATGCAACAGATATTCAGCCTTTGTGTGCTGGTTACAATGTGAGGGTTTGTGTAACAAGATTGAGAGCTATTTGCAATCATGGGAAAGAGTGAACGTAATTAGTAAATCCATGGCCCAAGGCATAAGAAAGGGCATTAAATAGATAAGTCATTATCAC
>NW_027950152.1:0-215 GCF_054177405.1 Leptonychotes weddellii | reverse complement strand
GGCACGTACTGAATGGAAAAAAAAAAAAAAAGAAGGGGTCATACACTGTCCAGGGCCTGGCATTTCAGGAAGTGTTTCTGGTGTATGCTGTGTGCACTCTGCTATTGTGTTTTGGCTGCTCTTTTCCACAGGTCAGTCCTCTGCAGAGGTCCTCCTTCCTTGCAGTGGGGAGTGTTTGGACTTTTAACTAGGTGTGCTTTGATTTGTTTGTTAAG
>NW_027950151.1:0-215 GCF_054177405.1 Leptonychotes weddellii | reverse complement strand
AGTCCAAATGAGCATGATATCCAAAGGAACTGGGCAGAAAGGCACAAACTAGATTTGACCAGAGACAATGAGGTGGGAAAGGCAGATTCTAAGGAGAAGGTGGCAGGTGGGCCTCAGTGATTCATGAAGCTGCAGGGCTGGAAGTCAGCATGCTAAGCTGGATTGGACAGGCATCAGTAATGACTATCAGTAGAGCTCTGGGGGAGGAAGGCGGC
>NW_027950150.1:0-215 GCF_054177405.1 Leptonychotes weddellii | reverse complement strand
CCACACAAAAGAGTACTAAAATCCATCAGCCTCCTATATCGGCATCAACATTTCAGGATGATTCACGAGGGAAGTAGGCCCAGAGAGATTAGGTGATGGCGGACGGAGATCACCAGCTTCTGAAGGAGATGCAGAAGTTGAGTGATTGCCAGGTTTGGTGGAATATGTATGTCTCTGCAATATTTGCACACACATATTTAGCATATATATTCAAA
>NW_027950149.1:0-215 GCF_054177405.1 Leptonychotes weddellii | reverse complement strand
TCCATAGACGACGTGTAAACCAAAGGGCATGGCTGTGGCTCTGAGAAAACTATTTACAAAAAGAGGTGGCGGATCACATATGACCCTAGGCTATAGTTAGTTAACTCTTTTCCTAGATGATCTTGCCCCCTTTATTGTCTCTCTGACCTCATCTCCTCCTACTTGCCCTCCTGCTCTCTGCTCTGGTGATACTCTTTTTCCTGCAAAGGCCCACT
>NW_027950148.1:0-215 GCF_054177405.1 Leptonychotes weddellii | reverse complement strand
GGCCTTTAAAATTGATTTTTTTTTTTTTTTTTAGAAAGCATTTGAATGCATTTTGTTTGGTATTGTATTTATTCAATAAAGTATTTAATTAGTGCTAAGTGTGAACTGGACCCTGTTGCTAAGCCCCAGCAAGCAATCATATCCTAGGTAGGGTTAAATCCCCAGTAAAATTGCCATATTGCACATGTCTTAATGAAGTCTGAATGTTAAATAAA
>NW_027950147.1:0-1232 GCF_054177405.1 Leptonychotes weddellii | reverse complement strand
TGGCCAGACTAATCAAAAAGAAAAGAGAAAGGACCCAAAGAAATAATATCATGAATGAAAGAGGAGAGATCACAACCAACACCAAAAAAATACAAACAATTATAAGAACATATTATGAGCAACTCTATGCCAGCAAATTAGACAATCTGGAAGAAATGGATGCATTCCTAGAGACGTATAAGCTACCAAAACTCAACCAGGAAGAAATAGAAAACCGGAACAGACCCAGAACCACTAAGGATATTGAAGCAGTCATCAAAAATCTCCCAACAAACAAGAGCCCAGGGCCAGATGGCTTCCCAGGGGAATTCTACCAAATATTTAAAGAAGAATTAATACGTATTCTTATGAAACTGTTTGAAAAAATAGAAATGGAAGGAAATATTCCAAACTCATTTTATGAGGCCAGCATTACCTTGATCCCAAAACCAGACAAAGACCCTATCAAAAAGGACAACTACAGACCAATATCCCTGATGAACATGGATGCAAAAATTTTCACCAAAATACTTGCCAATAAGATCCACCAGTACATTAAAAAGATTATTCACCATGACCAAGTGGGATTTATCCCTGGGCTGCAAGGTTGGTTCAACATTCACAAATCAATCAATGTGATACAATACATTAATAAAAGAAAGATCAAGAACAATATGATCCTCTCAATAGATGCAGAAAAAGCATTTGACAAAGTACAGCATCCTTTATTGATTAAAACTTTTCATGGTGTAGGGATAGAGGGTACATACCTCAATATCATAAAAGCCATCTATGAAAAACCCACAGCAAATATCATTCTCAATGGGGAAAAACTGAGAGCTTTCCTCCTAAGGTCAGGAACATGGCAGGGATGTCCACTATCACCACTGCTATTCAACAAATTACTAGAAGTCCTAGCCTCAGCAATCATACAAAAAAAAGAAATAAAAGGCATCAGAATAGGCAAAGAAGAAACTATCACTTTTTGTAGATGATATGATACTTTATGTGGAAAACCCAAAAGACTCCACCCCAAAACTGCTAGAACTCATACAGGAATTCAGCAATGTGGCAGGATATTAAGTCAATGCACAGAAATCAGTGGCATTCCTACACACCAACAACAAGACAGAAGAAAGAGAAATTAAGGAGTCAATCCCATTTACAATTGCCCCCAAAACCAAAAGATATTTGGGAATATATCTAACCAAAGAGGCAAAGAATCTGTACTCAGAAAACTATAGAATACTCAT
>NW_027950146.1:0-12497 GCF_054177405.1 Leptonychotes weddellii | reverse complement strand
CTTATCTCAAAAGGGACACCGCATCCCTTCCGTAGTATTCTGTCCATTAGAAACAAGCTCCCAATCCCAGCTGGTACTCGAGGGCAGGAGGTAACAAAAGGGTGTGAATTCCAGGAGGCGCCTGCAACAGCTCTTGTTATTTTTCTTTACAGACACACAGAACAAGTTTATACTTATTTTTTTTAAAGATTTTATTTATTTATTTTTATTTTGAGAGAGCGAGCATGAGCTGGGGTGGGGGGAAGCAGGGGTGAGGGTAAGCGTGGGGTAGGGGCGGGGCAGGGCAGAGGCAGAGGCAGAGGGAGAAGCAGACTCCCCACCCGGCAGGGAGCCTGAGGCGGGGCTCCATCCCACGCTCCCAAGATTAGGACCTGAGTCGAAGGCAGACACTTAACTGATTGAGCCACCCCAAACGCCCAATACTTTTGTTACTTCTACTTTATATTTTACCTTTAAATGGTAAAATTCCTCTATGAGATCCAGGCTAAAAGAAGAAAAAAATCCTCCGTTACCTTCCTTGTCCCTAACTTAACTTGGTCATGTATCAGAGTAATAAACACGGGATTCTTCCCTGTCCATTCTATGGGCTGCCACAGGCCCTCTCGGGTTTTAGAACCAGCGTACATTCGGCCTTTCTGGAGCACAGGCGTAATTGCCTCTGCAAACTCTCTACTCCAAGCGGTAAATGCCCAGCTGCTTCTCAGTTTCCAATTCCCTTCTGATCTTGGCTCCCTCCATTTTGAGTGGCCTTTTAGCAGAAGCAATAACCCACAGGGGCCCTGACACTCCCATCCTCCCGGGAGTGGGGAGATTTCCCTTGTACCCACCAGTTTCTGACTTCTCAGACACTATGCCTTCAAGATGCAACAAAAGGGCGCCTGGGTGGCTCAGTTGGTTGGGCGACTGCCTTCGGCTCAGGTCATGATCCTGGAGTCCCGCATCGGGCTCCCTGCTTGGCGGGGAGTCTGCTTCTCCCTCTGATCCTCCTCCCTCTCATGCTCTCTGTCTCTCATTCTCTCTCTCGCAAATAAATAAAATCTTTAAAAAAAAAAAAAAGATGCAACAAAAGCTTTTAAATGTGCATTCCTTTGGGGTGCCTGGGTAGCTCAGTCATTAAGCATCTGCCTTCCGCTCAGGTCATGATCCCGGGGTCCTGGGATAGAGCTCCGCATCGAGCTCCGCATCGACCTCCGCATCGACCTCCGCATCGAGCTCTGCATCGGGCTCCCTGCCCCGCAGGAAGCCTGCTTCTCCCTCTCCCACTCCCTCTGCTTGTGTTCCCTCTCTCGCTGTGTCTCTCTCTGTCAAATAAATAAATAATCTTAAAAAAAAAATCATGAGATAAATTCCAAGAGGCAAACATTATTCTCTTATCTTTTTTAATTAGTAATTTATAATGCATTAGGCAAAGCAGGGGTGAGGCAGCTTCTCAGCAGAGAGCAGATACGCCAGTCCTAGCCAGCTGGAGGGGATTCATCTTACTCCAGGAGAATGGCCCAGCTTGGGACACTCAGAAGACAAGTTTTGTCTCCAAGGGACTGATTCCCATTTGAGTTTAACTGAGAGCAGCACAACTAAAGAAACATGCACATTCGGGGCGCCTAGCTAGCTCAGTCAGAAGAGCAACTGACTCCTGATCTTGGGGTTGTGAGTTCAAGCCCCATGTTGGGTGGAGACGTTATTTAAAATAAATAACTTAAAAAAAAAAAGTTTTAAGAAATGTGCACATTCCCCAGAATGTCTGAATTAGACACTTGCTTTTCTCTCCAGGGCCCATTCTGTCTTCTTCCAGCACTAGCCCTGGTTTCACTGTGGATTCTCTTCCCCATGGCTCCGCCCCAGTTTAGGGCGCAGATCCATCAATGGCCGAGATGCAAACGAACCGTGCAGGCACATTTGCACCAGGAGAGCATGAGAAGGAATCAGGGCCGGAGCATGAAGCCGGTGGCCTCAGCTCCCTCTTCCAGCCTTTGTGGTTGGAGCCTTACTTTCCTCCAGCTCGTTCATACTGCGTGATTATTTCATGTCTATTCATTTAATCACTTATTGTCTCTCCCGGTTTCTTTGGGTCAGGAATTCAGACAGGGCTTGGTGGGGATCGCTGGTCCCTATTGCATGGTGTCTGGAGCCTCAGTTTGAAGACCCCAAAGGCAGGGGCTACCATCGTCTGAAGTCTGGGCTTTCATTTGCCTGGCTGCGGACGGCAGGGTCAGCCCAGGACCTAGCTGGGGGACGCTGTCTGCCAGAACGCAGGATTTTCCATGTAGCCTGGGCTTCCTCACAACGATTGTGGCTGGGTTCCAAGGGCAAGGATCCCAAGAGTCAGGCAGAGGCTGTATCCTTTTTATGACCTAGCCCCAGAAGTCATAGAGCATCATTTGTGCCGTATTCTCCGGTTACCGGTTGGGCAGGCACACGGCCCCTCCCCGACCCAGATTTAATAAAAGAGCAGCAATCCCTGTTCAGGCCCGCTGTGCGAAGTGCACATGCAATGGGATAGATATAGAATTGGAAAATGCGGGGCACCTGGGTGGCTCAGTTGGTTAAGCGACTGCCTTCAGCTCAGGTCATGATCCTGGAGTCCCGCATCAGGCTCCCTGCTCAGCAGGGAGTCTGCTTCTCCCTCGGACCCTCCCCCCTCTCGTGCTCTCTCTCTTGCTCTCTCTCTCTCAAATAAATAAAAAATCTTAAAAAAAAAAGAATTGGAAAATGCATTCTGTTTCAATGGCTGATTGTCCTTTATTACTGCTCTTGGGATATTTATTCCAGTTTTGTTGTTGCCGTTGTTCAATTTTTAGTTTATTTTTTAGTTTTCTAGTCTTCCCTGCCATGTTATTGTTTCCTCCAAATAGATCCACCCCTTGGGTGAGGCAACTGGGCCAGCTGTCCTGAGCCCTCACTGGGTGGCAGCCCACAGAGGGCTGTATTTCTTTTTTTTTTTTTTTTAGATTTTATTTATTTATTTGAGAGAGAGAGAATGAGAGACAGAGAGCATGAGAGGGAGGAGGGTCAGAGGGAGAAGCAGACTCCCCGCCGAGCAGGGAGCCCGATGCGGGACCCGATCCCGGGACTCCAGGATCATGACCTGAGCCGAAGGCAGTCGCTTAACCAACTGAGCCACCCAGGCGCCCCAGAGGGCTGTATTTCATACCTTTATGTCCCATCTATGGGTAGCCCTGCACCCAAATTTCCCTTTTCTTTTTTCTTCCGTCTTTCATGTTGAAAGCTTTTTTCAAATGAGTCTGAGAAAATGGTGTGGTGGGTTCTCAAGTGCGTGATGCTCCTCGGCTGTCAATTCTCTTCTTAGAGCAGGGCACTAAACAGCCAACTGTAAGTGCTGTGTTCATGGCTGGGGCTGGTGGTGGGACAGCAGGTAGCTTTTTGGTTGGGGGATCCCCAAATGTCAGGAGCTGGAGGTCTCCTCTCTCAGGCTGTTCGTTTTCTCCAGGGAATCATCCTTTACCTCCTGCTCAAGGGGAACAATTCTTTATCTCCTTGCTTTCCAGGAACGAGGTGGGACACAGAGGCCCTGGGTCTCCCTGCTTGGAATGCAGACCCTTGTCTCTCTCCTGGTTTTCAGTCAGGAGCCTCACCTGCACCCCACACTGGGTCTGGCATCCCTGAATCAGGAGCATCTGTGGTTCAAATTAAACTCGTCCAGAGAATAAACCCCCCATCTCCTGCCAAGGTGAGCACCACAGGGTGGGATGGGGCCCCAGGTGTCTTATAGCTCCTTTCATCTGACTTATTCCTTTCATCTGGCAAACTCTGAGTAGCTTCCTGTGCCCCGATAACAAATTACCACAAACGTGGTGACTTAAAACAACAGAAATGTATTCTCCCACAAATCTGGAAGCCAGGAGTCCACAGTCAGTTACACAGTTCCCAAATCAAAATGTCAGCAGGATCTCAGGAAGAATCCTCACCTCGCCTCCTCGGCTTGTGTCTTGGCTTGTGGTCACATCGGGCCGATCTTTAAGGCCACCATCTTTAAATCTCTCTCTGCCCCCCTCTTCACGTGGTCTTTTCCTCCGTGTCAGTGTCAAACCCCCTCCCCTTCCTTTTATTTTTTTATTTATTTTTTTAAAAGATTTTATTTATTTATTTGAGAGAGAGAGAGCACATGAGAGGGGGGAGGGTCAGAGGGAGAAGCAGACTCCCTGCGGAGCAGGGAGCCCGATGCGGGACTCGATCCAGGGACTCCAGGATCATGACCTGAGCCGAAGGCAGTCGCTTAACCAACTGAGCCACCCAGGCGCCCCCCTTCCTTTTATAAGGAACACTTGTCAGAGCATTTAGGGCCCACCTGGATAAGCCAGGAGAGTCTCCCCATCACAAGATCCTTAGCTTTATCGCATCTGCAAAGATCATTTCATGGGTAACATTCACAGGTGCAGGAAATGAGGACTTGACATGTCTGTGGGCCATTATTCAACCAGTATGCCCTTTGTTTCCAGTCCTCTGTCCTGACCTTGTGTGCTTCTGTTTAATACCTTTTGGAAGGTCCATGCGGGGTAAAGATTTGCTTTCAGTTGGCCCCCCTCTGCAGGGCCTTATGGTGTAGCTTCCTCTGCTCTCCCAGGTCAGTACTACTCCTTCAATACCGGCATTGACATTGTACGTTCAGTTCCGGACCATTGCAATAGAGGGAGTACCGCAATCAAGCGCGCCAAGTGCCATTTTTGGTTTCCCAGTGCATGTAAGTTACGTTTACACGATACTGTAGTCTATGAAGTGTGCAAAAGCACGATGCCTAAAAAAAGCACATAATTTAAAAAGACTTCATTGCTAAAAAATGCTAACCACCATCTGAGTTTTCAGCAAGTCATCACAACTGCCAAAAAAATATAATAGTAAGTGAAAGTTTGAAATACTGCAAGAACTACCAAGATGTGACAGAGACCTGAAGTGGGACAATACTGTCGGGAAAAGGGCGCCAATAGACTTGCTTGACACAGGGTTGCCACAGACCTTCAGTCGGTAAAAAAATTAAAATTAAAATTAAAAAAGGCAGTATCTGCAAAGTACTACGAAGTATAAGCGCAATAAAGCGAGGTATGCTTAGGGCGCCTGGGTGGCTCAGTTGGTTAAGTGACTGCCTTCGGCTCAGGTCATGATCCTGGAGTCCCGGGATCGAGTCCCGCATCGGGCTCCCTGCTCGGCGAGGAGCCTGCTTCTCCCTCTAACCCTCCCCCCTCTCATGTACTCTCTCTCTCTCTCATTCTCGCTCTCTCAAATAAATAAATCTTAAAAAAAAAAAAAAAAAGCGAGGTATGCTTGAACTTGTCCATGGTCCAAAAATGTGTTGGCATCTTGCTGTGGTCTGAATGTTGATATGCTAAGGCCCAAGGGTGATGGCGTTAGGAGGTGGGACTTTGCGGAGGTGATTTAGGTCTGGAGGATGGAGCGTCATGAATGGGATGAGGGCCCTTATAGGAGAGGCCCCAGAGAGCTCCCTGGCCCCTTCTGCCAGGTGAGGACACAGCTAGAAGTTTGCGATGTGGAAGAAAGCCCTCACCCGACCATGCTGGAACTCTGACCTCGGACTTCCAGCCTCCAGACCGTGAGAAATAAAGGTCTGCTCTTTATAAGCACCCGGTCTGCGATACTTTGCTCCACTGCATGAGTGGACTGAGGCACACTTCTTGGCAGTGGATGCACCACCCTCCTCCTTGTTCTGGAAGGCTTACACTTGTTTTAGTCCTTGACTGTCATTTTGGGTGGGTTTCAAGTGGAAATAGATATAAACATGTGTGCTTAATATACAGTGTTTAGCCAAATGTCTCTCCACTGGTTTTTAAATATTTTTACAGATAGCTTTATTACTTCTTCTGTTTGTTACAATATTTATTTGCTTGTTTTCCAAATAGACTCATACTAAGGGTGAGATGACAGAACGCTAGAAATCACACCTCTTACTTAAATTCGACGGTCAAAATTCGAGTCTACCCATTATCATGCTTTTTAAGCATATCCCAAACATTAAGCCATTTTGCCACTTTGTACCTCTTTTAAAACAGCTATTTTCTGGGGCAGCTGGGTGGCTCAGTTGGTTAAGCGTCTGCCTTCGGCTCAGGTCATGATCCCAGGGTCCTGGGATCCAGCCCCGCGTTGGGCTCCCTGCTCAGCGGGGAGTCTGCTTCTCCCTCTCCCTCTGTGCTCTCTCTCTCAAGTAGGTAAATAAAAGCTTTAAAAATTTTTTTAAAAATAAAATAGCTGTTTTCTTATAATGCCAATATCACATCTGATAAAGTTGTCAATAATGATTTGATCATCTAATATCCAGTTCATTTTCAAATTTCCCTGATTATCTCAAATACATCTTCTCACAGGGGCACCTGGGTGGCTCAGTCTGTTGAGCGTCCGACTCTTGGTTTCAGCTCAGGTCCATGATCTCAGGGCCGTGAAATCGAGCACCACATCGGGCTCCACACTTAGCACAGAGTCTGCCTGAGATTCTCTCCCCCTCTCCCCCCTCCCCCCACTCTCTCTCAAATAAATAAATAAATAAAATCTTTAAAAAAAATTTTTTCTCACAGTTGATATATGGGAATCGGATCCCAACAAGGACCACACATGACTCTTGGTGTCTCTGGAGTCTCTTAGCTGACGTGGCCCCTCCCTTTTCCTCATGCCATTGCCTTGTTCAATCTCCGTTTTGAGAAGACACATAAGAAACATATTTATATTCCCTACATTGTTCCAAAATGGCTTTGAGAGAATCAAGTAGAGCGCACTATTCTCTGATAGAAAGATGTGTGGGGGTGACTCGCGGGTCTAACATAATCAGCTAGGTCTTGCTCAGATATCAAACTCCAGCCCCAGACATTTCTGTCCCCACACAGCCCTTTTACTCTGACATGCAGACTTCTTGAAGAGGCGTCTGTTTTTCACCCAAGGATCTTGAGTAGCCCTATCCAGGCAAAGTTATTTTTGGATCAAATGCAATCCAAGAGAAGGCAGAGACGCAAAATACCAAATTCCTTCTGCAGGGGCTCCAGTGCCCAGGGGACGGCGTCCCTGTGCTTCCTTACGTTCCCATACAAACCGCTTCTATGGAAGAAACATCCAGGGATCCTCCCCTTGAATGATTGTTTCAGAATATGACTGAAACATGTATGGGGAAAGGAAATGTTTCTTTTTTTGTTGGAGTAGGAGAGGGGGCTCCCATACCTCCTTCTGATATTTGAGGGTCTGCTCACTGTATTAGTTTCTGGAGCCCTTGTTACTAAGTGCCACACAACAGAAATGCGTTCTCTCACAATTCTGTAGGCTCAAAGTGCAAAATCAAGGCGTCAGCAGGGCCGTGCCCTCTCGGAAGTCTCCAGGGAAGGCTCTGTGTCACGCCTCTCTTCCAACTTCTGGTGTTAGCAAGATATTCCAGCTCCTTGGTGTTCCTGGGCTTATCGATGTATCGCTCCAACCTCTGCCTCCATCATCACACGGCCTGCCCCCTGTGTGTCTCTGGGTCTCAGTTTTCTATTTTTCTTCCTTTTTTTCTTTTAAGATTTTATTTATTTACTTATTTAGAGAGAGAGCACAAGCGGGAGGAGAAGCAGAGGGAGAGGGAGAGAGAATCTGAAGCACACTCTGAACTAAGCTCAGAGCCCAACCCGGGACTCAATCCCATGACCCTGAGATCATGACCTGAGCCGAAACCAGGAGTCGGGCGTTCAACCCACTGAGCCACCCAGGCGCCCCTCGGTTTTCCCTTCTTATCGAAACACCTGTCTCTGGGTTAAGGCCCACCCTAATCCAGTATGACCTTATACTAACCAATTACGTTGCAAAGGTCCTATTCCAAATAAGGTCACATTCTGGGTTTCCAGGGGGGGATATGAATTCTTGGAAACCCTGTTAAACCCAGTGTGCCCACCCTGAGTCAGGTAGAAATTCAGATGTTACAGAGCCCACCTACTTTTTTTTTTTAAATATTTTATTTATTTGACAGAACGAGTCAGCGAGAGAGGGAACACAAGCAGGGGGAGTGGAAGAGGGAGAAGCAGGTTTCCCACAGAGCAGGGAGCCGGATCATGACCTGAGCCGAAGGCAGACGCTTAACGACTGAGCCACCCAGGTGCCCCCCAGCTATGAAAACCCCCCATAAGCATTGTCCTTGTCCCCCGCTGTCAGGTACTGTGCAGGTGTGTGACCTGGGCTTGGCCAGTGGGAGACCCCTGCATAGGAATCTATCCAGAGCTAGAGCTTTTTTACAAAAAAAAAGCAGGGGAGGAGAGATTCTTCTAGATGGTCATGTGCGTTTGTCAGCTTCTACCATGGTAAAAAAGAATACCCCCAAAATCTCAGTGACTTACAACAGCAAAAGTGTTTGTCCCTCACAGTTCTGTGGGCAGGATGTTCTAGACTGCGGCTTGGCTGATTTCGATTGGACTCCCACAGGTGGGGTTCAAGTGTGCTTCACAACTTTGCAGAGCTGGGGCGGGAGGAGCCGCAGGCCCCTGTAGGATGCTTTCCTCATGCAAGATGGCAGGAGAGCAGGGCAGGAACTCTGCTCAGAAAGGGCACGCAGTCATTTCCCTCAAATTCCATGGGTCAGGGCAGGTCACGTGACAAGCCCGTGGTCATCGGGACAGGGAGGCTTGAGATGAAAGAGGAGAGAAGGAATCCCTCCTGGAAAAATCACAAAATCTATCACACTATGGCAGCAACATCAGATGCCATATGACAACAGTGTCCTTTCTGGTCTGGTTCTGGGCCAACTTCTAATCTCGTTTCTCAGGCCAGTTCTGTGAGATACCCAATAGCCTTTGGTAAATTCCTCTGCAGCTTCAGTTGGTCAGTCAGCTTCTGTGGCTTGCAGCTAAGGGTCTTGAATGAGATGCAGGACATGAACTCCTCTCTGGCTTTAAGTGTGGCTTGGTGATCACTGGCCCCGTGTCTCTCAGTACCTCCCCACCCCCATCTTCCTGCTCTGGCGCGGGGACTCTGAAAACCATACTCCAGTATCCTGGGCCGGCTGACTTTCTGACAGATCCAGCCCATCAAGAGGACTGTCAGGGAGGAAGGGAGAAGCGACATCTTTGCTGCTGCCTGATGCTCTTGTCTGTGCTGTCTTGGCAGCAGCCTCTGGATTCCTGCAGCCCCTCTGGACCTGCTCTATGGTGTCCTCACAATATACCAGCAATGGCTGGGCGGTGCCCCCTCTTCAGGTGTGTTTTCCCGATGGGGCTGATTGGTGCCTGGGTCATCTCCGATCACGGTCCCAGGTTAGGGACCTCCAGCTTGTGGCATCTCTGGGTGTTGTCTCTGCTGGGCGGTCCCCGGTAAGAACCCGACTCTGTCCTGCATGCAGATGACAGAGGAATCTGTACCCAGAGTTTTCCTGCAGAAGCGGGGAAATTCCAGCAGAGCCCCTGGGCTCTGGATAGCGCCTCACATGCAGCCCTTCTCTCTTAATCCCTATGTACAAAAGCCCCGCTCTCTTTTCTTTCCTGGTAGACCCTGATGGGCCAATAAAACTAGACACTAAATCATTACCCATTGAAAAACTGGTTTCCCTTGCCCAGAGGGCTGGAAGAACTCATTCTTTATCTACCACTGGAAAGAGGAGGGAAATATTTGGAAATATTTGCCCTGGGGTATATGCTTGGAGGTCAGGGGGAGTCCCCCTTCTTAAATTGTATTGAATCCTTCCAAGGCAGGGATGAAAATGAAGACATTTTCAACAAAACTGATATTTCCATATTTAAAACGTTCATATGCTACCTCCGCTTTAAACTAAAATAAACTTAAAACTGCAAACAAAAAGTCATAAACGTTAAATGAACAACATTAAATCAAAGTGATGGATGCTGATTTACTAGAACTGAATCACTGTGAATCACCCATGCGGGGTTTAACGGGGGAAAGATGTATTTTCTTTTTCTTTTTTTTCTTTTTAAAGATTTTATTTATTTATCTGACAGAGAGAAATAGCGAGAGCAGGAACACAAGGAGGGGGAGTGGGAGAGGGAGAAACAGGCTTCCCGCTGAGCAGGGAGCCCGATGCGGGGCTTGATCCCAGGACTTTGGGATCATGACCCAAGCCGAAGGCAGACGCTTAACAACTGAGCCACCCAGGCGCCCTGGAAAGATGTATTTTCAATTTGAGTTTTGTTTTGGATAATGGACCATTATTTGAATCACTGACATTATTGCTGTTGATTTTTGTTTTGTTTTGTTTTAAGTAATAAGTTCCATTTTAACCACCTAGTCATTATTTTAATGAGCCAATCCATTTAATCGTGTACCCCCAAAATATAACACAGAGGGCACCTGGCTGGCTCAGTTGGTAGAGCATGCAACTCTTGATCTTAGGGTTTTGAGTTCTAGCCCTGTGTTGGGCAGACAGCCTATTTAAAAACAAAATCAGGGGCGCCTGGGTGGCTCAGTCGTTAAGCGTCTGCCTTCGGCTCAGGTCATGATCCCAGGGTCCTGGGATCGAGCCCCGCATCGGGCTCCCTGCTCAGCGGGAAGCCTGCTTCTCCCTCTCCCATTCCCCCTGCTTGTATTCCCTCTCTCGTTGTCTCTCTCTGTCAAATAAATAAATAAAATCTTAAAAAAAAAACAAAAACAAAATCAGGGCGCCTGGGTGGCTCAGTCGTTAAGCGTCTGCCTTCGGCTCAGGTCATGATCCCAGAGTCCCGGGATCGAGTCCCACATTGGGCTCCCTGCTCGGCGGGAAGCCTGCTTCTCCCTCTCCCTCTCCCCCTGCTTGTGTTCCCTCTCTCGCTGTGTCTCTCTCTGTCAAATAAATAAAATATTAAAAAAAAAAACTATTAAAAACAAAATCAAATCAAACCAACACAAAATATAATACAGAAAATATTTCATAATATTTAATGAAATTTCTTTATGGTTTATTTATAACCCTTACTGCTAGTACATTGGACGGGAAGGAGATTAGAGCTGCATAATTCATCGTTTCATAGAACGACACACTTCTCTTGCCATCTTTCTCTATTTGAACTCTGGTGAGATGTTTGCCTTCAATGATGCTGTACACTGATTCATCTGCCGTGAACATGACCTTGTCCGAATGGAAAATCACGTTTTAAAATTGTGAGGTGAGGGGTGCCTGGGTGACTCAGTCAGTTAAGCGTCTGCCTTTGGTTCAGGTCATGATCCCGGGCTCCTGGGATCCAGCCCAGAGTTAAACCAGGATCCCTGCTCAGCAGGAGTCTGCTTCTCCCTCTTCCTCTGCCCCTCCTCCCTACCCCCTCCTCGTGCTCTCTCTCTGTCAAATAAATAAATAAAATTTTTAAAAAATAAAAAAATAAATAAAATCGTGAGGTGGCCCTTGGTTCTGGAGTGGTCATCCAGATGACCCCAAAATGAAAACACAACATTCAAAACTTTTGGTAAAACTCATAGACCTCCTCCCCAGGAATGTACCTACAGACCCCATTTTTTTTTTTAAGATTTTATTTATTTATTTGACACAGAGAGAGAGATAGCGAGAGCAGGAACACAAGCAGGGGGAGTGGGAGAGGGAGAAGCAGGCTTCCCATCGAGCAAGGAGCCCAGTGCGGGGCTCAGTCCCAGGACCCCGGGATCATGACCTGAGCCGGGGGCAGATGCTTAACAACTGAGCCACCCAGGCTCCCCTGCAGACCCCAATTTGAAAAGCACCACCCTGAGTTATGAAGGGAGAAGGTTAGGATGAAAAGAGATTGTTCAGGGGCCACATGCATGGACCATGGAGGTGTCCACTGCTGACCTGCAGAAGCAGCTTAGGAAGACCCCAGTAGATGGAAGGAAGTGGGGGTGAGTTTCCAAGAACAAGAATAGATACCTGCTATACATGTGAGGTAGAGGTGGCTTCCTCCAGGCAGCCTGGTGCAATCCTGCCCAGAGTGGGGCTCCTTCTGGAAGTAAATAACATAAGATATATGATTGCCTTTCCATGGTGCTTCCTGGAAACTTAAGCTGCAAACTTCTCAAAATCTCGAAAATCAGGAATTAGAAGATTTAAAGAAATCCAGTATAGTGAAATTACACTTTATGTGAATTTGAAGGATGAAATCTGAAATAATGTAAAAATATTAATAAGGCCTCATGTTATGCCCCATCACTGAAATACAAAACTCCACCCAATTAAAAAATTAGTCAAGAATCCCTTGATTTTGGGCGGCTAGGTGGCTCAGTTGGTTAAGCGTCTGCCTTTGGCTCAGGTCGTGAATCTGGAGTCCCAGGATGGAGTCCCGCATCGGGCTCCCTGCTCAGCGGGGGGGATGGGGGGCCCTGCTTCTCCCTCTGACCCTCCCCTCTCTCGTGCTCTCTCTCTCAAATAAATAAATAAAATCTTAAAAAAAAAAAAAGGCGCCTGGGTGGCTCAGTTGGTTAAGCGACTGCCTTCGGCTCAGGTCATGATCCTGGAGTCCCGGGATCGAGTCCCGCATCGGGCTCCCTGCTCGGCGGGGAATCTGCTTCTCCCTCTGACCCTCCCCCCTCTCATGTGCTCTCTCTCTCTCTCAAATAAATAAATACAATCTTTA
>NW_027950145.1:0-215 GCF_054177405.1 Leptonychotes weddellii | reverse complement strand
GTGACCGTGGACATCTGGGGGAGTCACTTTCCTGGCACAGGTGACAGCCCGTGGAATGGCCCTCAGGTGGGAGCCTGCCTGGCCTGTTCCAGGAGCAAGAGGTCAGTGTGGCCGGAGCATACGTGAGCCCAGGCAAGACAGGTAGGAGATGGAGATCAGAGCGGTGACAGGGAGCCCGATCCTGTCCATCCTGACCTAGAATCCCGGGATGCCAG
>NW_027950144.1:0-215 GCF_054177405.1 Leptonychotes weddellii | reverse complement strand
TTCTTCTTCTTCTTCTTTCTTCTTCTTCTTCTTCTTCTTCTTCTTCTTCTTCTTCTTCTTCTTCTTCTTCTTCTTCTTCTTCTTCTTCTTCTTCTGTCTTACTCTCTTTCAATTTGAATGGCGACTGGGGCTCTGGGGTTCTGTTCTGAAAGGCTATATCAAAACAGCCATGGCTATAGCTGTGAGACACTACAATTTGCAGAGTCTTTGAGAAG
>NW_027950143.1:0-215 GCF_054177405.1 Leptonychotes weddellii | reverse complement strand
AATTTCGTTTTTGTTTGGCCTTGCAATGTATCTAAATGCTGGCTGTCTCCTCTCTGGCTTTTCTTCATATTATATTCCAGCACACTTATTTGCTTCATTCAGGTTATTCTCCTCCCTTGACCTTGTACATCTTCCTTAATTCTGACTCCCTGCCTTTACCCAGAATTTCACCATCACTTAGAGACATTCTGCCATCAATCCTTCATCTATATGCA
>NW_027950142.1:0-215 GCF_054177405.1 Leptonychotes weddellii | reverse complement strand
GACAAATGCATATATCTGAGGTTAAAGAGACTTCATAGCAACTTTGGACAAGTATAAAAAAGATTGATATCACTAATTCTTTATTATTTCATTCATCCAACATATAGGTATTAAATATTTATGCTATACCAGTCAATATGGCAGGCACTAAATATTCAGTAGTGAGTAAAACAGACACACTTTCTACTTCATAGTGCTTGTAGCCTACTTTAAAT
>NW_027950141.1:0-215 GCF_054177405.1 Leptonychotes weddellii | reverse complement strand
CTGCGGCCGCCGCAGCGGCCCCCTGTCTGAAGAACGCAGCCCTCCTTGGTCCAGGGGTATTGCAGGCAACAAGGATCTTCCACACAGGGCGGCCAAGTCTTGCCCCTGTACCACCTCTTCCTGAACATGGAGGAAAAGTTCGTTTGGGGCTGATTCCCGAAGAATTCTTCCAGTTCCTTTATCCCAAAACTGGCGTAACCGGACCCTATGTGCTT
>NW_027950140.1:0-215 GCF_054177405.1 Leptonychotes weddellii | reverse complement strand
TTTTTTTTTAAAGATTTTATTTATTTATTTGAGACAGAGAGAATGAGAGACAGAGAGCATGAGAGGGAGGAGGGTCAGAGGGAGAAGCAGACTCCCTGCCGAGCAGGGAGCCCGATGCGGGACTCGATCCCGGGACTCCAGGATCATGACCTGAGCCGAAGGCAGTCGCTTAACCAACTGAGCCACCCAGGCGCCCATACAAATGTTTTTTTAAA
>NW_027950139.1:0-215 GCF_054177405.1 Leptonychotes weddellii | reverse complement strand
TATTTTTCATTTTTAGAAGCATATTCTATCCCATCAGAGTAGTTACCTTTATTTTTGGCATATATATATATATAAATTGTTCTCTGTTTAAAATTTTGAGATACAGTTTCTTCTAACAGATCAAAATATACCCTAAATCTCTAGTGTATGGCTTTGTTCTAGTCTCCTGCCTGATCACATTCTCTCCCTTTTTTTTTTTTAAATCCTCTTCTTTC
>NW_027950138.1:0-215 GCF_054177405.1 Leptonychotes weddellii | reverse complement strand
GTCTTTCCAGGAAGCTGCGCACCTGGGCTCTTTGGGGACTGGAGCATTCACATTCTGTTCCAGGAGGTGGCTAAGGGCCCCATTAGGCTCAGGTGCCACCAGCCACGTCCCACAACATGGGACTGAGTAGCCCCAGGGCCCCCGAGTGGATCCTTGGTGCCCAGGGATTTTGTCCCACGGGTGAAGATGGCTGATTTGAAAGTGCTTTGGATCCC
>NW_027950137.1:0-215 GCF_054177405.1 Leptonychotes weddellii | reverse complement strand
AGGTAAAGGGGAAGAAAGAACCTGACAGATTTTCTTCAGCCTGAATTAATGGTAATGATGATGCTCTTTCACCGAGGCTCTTTTGAGTTGGTTTCTACACATTTCCAGTAGCTCAGCAGTACAGTGCTCTGTCCATTGCAAGCCAGCACATTTGTGTAGCTCTGTGGAATGATATGTCATAATGTCAAATTAGATCAGTCCCTTTTTCTGATAAT
>NW_027950136.1:0-215 GCF_054177405.1 Leptonychotes weddellii | reverse complement strand
CCCGGGACTCGATCCTGGGACTCGATCCCGGGACTCCAGGATCATGACCTGAGCCGAAGGCAGTCGCTTAACCAACTGAGCCACCCAGGCGCCCCTAAGTATCGCTTTATTAACAACCAAAACAAACACTTAGAAAGAAATGGTGAATTACCTTCTCCTTATGTCATAAATTCATGTCCAATGCAGCATTTTGTGTACACATTATAAATTTTGCC
>NW_027950135.1:0-1232 GCF_054177405.1 Leptonychotes weddellii | reverse complement strand
CTCCATTCTAGCCATTGTCTTCACAATTGCTAGCCTGAATTCCCTCTCCGACATCTTGGTTATATCTGCATCCATTTGTAAATCTGCAGCAGAAGTCATAATCTCTGAGTCTTTTCTGTTTTGGGGGCTCCTCCTCCTAGTCATTCTGTTGATGGGTGTTTGAGGGAATGTATAGAGTCCAAATTATTGACCAGAACCCAAGCAAGATGCACCTGTTTTCTTGGGACCTTAGGGTTGCTGGCCTCTTGTTTTCCCAGCCTGTCTTCTGCGGGAGGGGCCTGCTGCGCTGTTACTCAGGCAACACTGTTTGGGCAGTGTTGCCCTGCCCCCCTGTGGCGGGGGATGGGCTCAGTGGGAATCAGTTTTTGGGGCTTTTGTTCTCTGGCGCCTTTCCCTGGTGGCTTTCCGTGTCTCTTCCGCGAATCAGAGCAGAAGAGACCATTTCCAACCCTCTGCCTCAGAGCAGAGAGACCGCAGTCTGTTCTTCAGTGAGCTCTCCAGGCCACACCTTCTCCGTTTCTGTCCGTACTGCTATAAACTGCAGCGTCCTGGGTTGTGTGCCCCTCTGCAGTGCTCCCAGTCCTGCCTCCAGGTCGGGGCATGTCTCTGCCCTTTGTGCTTCTAAAACCGCCAGCCACTCCCAGTTTGCGTGCGCAGGACCCCTCCGCTCCGTTTTCTGCCCCGGGGGCTGCCTTAAAGTCCTTTCCCCGCCACTACCGGTCTGTGAGTCTGTGCCCGTCCGCAGCGCGCAAGGTTGTCACTCGCTGGAGGTCTAGGATCCCCATGGCCAGGCACCCTCCCGCTGCCATTTATCCTCCGATATCTGCCTGCAGAATCACAGCTCCCCGATTCATACCTCAAAACCAACTGCCTGCGATATTCTGTTTGTAGAGATCCAGATCTTCTTACATCTCAGGCTGGTTTCGTGGGTGCACAGAGTGGTCTGGTAGATATCCAGCTCAATTCTGGGGACCAGTTGAAATAGGGTCCCCTACTCCTCTGCCATCTTCCCCCCCATTTTCAACTTTTTGAGGAACCTCCATACTGTTTTCAAGAGTGGCTGCACAAGCTTGCATTCCCACCAACAGTGTAGGAGGGTTACCCTTTCTCCGCATCCCCGCCAACATCTGTCGTTTCCTGACTTGTTAATTTTAGCCATTCTGAATGGTGTGAGGTGGTATCTCATTGAGGTTTTGATTTGGATTTCCCTGATGCCGAGCGATGTTGAGCTT
>NW_027950134.1:0-215 GCF_054177405.1 Leptonychotes weddellii | reverse complement strand
GAAAATGATTTATTTTTTGAAAAAAAAGCCTTTTTAAATAATTATTTTTAAAATTATATACCACTTTTACAAAGTAAAAGTAGCAAAATAAAGCTTCTTTTTTTTTTTTTAAAGATTTTATTTATTTATTTGAGACAGAGAGAATGAGAGAGAGCGAGCACATGAGAGGGGGGAGGGTCAGAGGGAGAAGCAGACTCCCCGCCGAGCAGGGAGCC
>NW_027950133.1:0-215 GCF_054177405.1 Leptonychotes weddellii | reverse complement strand
ACACAGCAAGGATGAAATTATTTTTCAAGTGGTCTTGGAACAATTTATGATCAACAGGCACTGCAGTGATTGGTCGACTTTGAAAAAGAAATGGGAATCCAGTGGCAGAAATTTTGAGAAATTCATGGAAGATCTGAGTGATAGTTCTGTGAAGCCACCTGACTTAGTGAGTAGAAGGTTCTTTTTATCCTGGGGTGAGAGGCCAAAAAGAGTAA
>NW_027950132.1:0-215 GCF_054177405.1 Leptonychotes weddellii | reverse complement strand
TTTACAAAGGTTCAAAGTTGTAGCTGGGCTTTTATGGCTTATTGTGACATAACACGATCCTGGCTGTGACTTGGTAAGCGAAGCCTTTGGTGAGGAATGACCCCAAGGAGAACCGTAGGCCTCGGGGGGCCACGAGCAGCGTTCTGACCACGTGGGAGGAGGCAGGACAGTAAGTGGAAATAGACCCCCAGGGGGGCTCGGGGCTCAGAGAAGAC
>NW_027950131.1:0-215 GCF_054177405.1 Leptonychotes weddellii | reverse complement strand
ATGTTGACTAATTGAATTTAAATTAAAAAAAAGAAAATGTGAATCAAATGTAAATAAGACAAGCTGCTTTTTAATTAAGAAAACCAAAAGGCAAGATTTATGTACTCTGTGGAAATGATTACAAAATTTTATTGAGACATTGATCAAGCCTTCACAATATATGTCTCATTCTGGATGGGAAAACAAGATATGAAAACATGCCATTTTCCTCAAAA
>NW_027950130.1:0-215 GCF_054177405.1 Leptonychotes weddellii | reverse complement strand
GATTGCCATCTAAAGTTCATAGAATTCTCCTATAGTCCTTTTCATTTCGGTGTGGTCATTAGTGGTGTTCCTTCTTTCCTTTCTGGTCCTAATAATTTGTATCTTTCTTGTTTGTGAATTTTCTTGATCTGTTTCAAAGTTTCAAAGAACTGGCTCTGCTTTCATTGATTCCTGTTGGTTTTCTATTTCCAATTTTATTAGTTTCCCTCCAATCT
>NW_027950129.1:0-215 GCF_054177405.1 Leptonychotes weddellii | reverse complement strand
ATCGGCTGCATAAGTGTTCAACCATTTGGAAATTTCTGTGGTCAAAGGAAACTATAGGGAAGGGAGGAGGGCGCCCACCAGCCAGGCTGCGAGATGAGGAAGCTCCCGTGGTGGGGGCCACCCGGATCACCGCATTGTAGGTCCCAGGGGTGTGGTGTCCCTGACGTAGAGGGTGCAGGGTTGGGTTGCCCCGTGGGAAATGCCCACAAACTCGA
>NW_027950128.1:0-215 GCF_054177405.1 Leptonychotes weddellii | reverse complement strand
GTACACCATCAGTTGCGGTATATAGTCAGATTCCATGAATATTAACATGTAAAATATGTGTCTTAGAGGCAATAAAATACAATTTTTTCCTGTTTAGTGCCTGGCCCTATCAGATCACTGCTTATTGATGCAACCTTCTAGTAGGGAGAGAGGAAGAAGATGGCAAGACAAATTGTCTGAAGAGATTCTCTAACAGAAGATTTTCAATCATAATT
>NW_027950127.1:0-215 GCF_054177405.1 Leptonychotes weddellii | reverse complement strand
CTTTTTTTTTTTTTTAAAGATTTTATTTATTTATTTGAGACAGAGAGAATGAGAGACAGCATGAGAGGGAGGAGGGTCAGAGGGAGAAGCAGACTCCCTGCCGAGCAGGGAGCCCGATGCGGGACTCGATCCCGGGACTCCAGGATCATGACCTGAGCCGAAGGCAGTCGCTTAACCAACTGAGCCACCCAGGCGCCCCAAGAAAGTATCTTTTC
>NW_027950126.1:0-215 GCF_054177405.1 Leptonychotes weddellii | reverse complement strand
TGGTGACATCACGCCTGGCGTCAGGAGGCGGCGGGGTAGAAGGGCCGGGACAGGAGCTGCGCAACTGCAGAGCCAGCCCTGCTCCGCCGCCAGGGCCGACTAGGGGGGCGGTAACCAGGTCAGGACATGTTTTAATGCAAGGTGACAAAGCAAGGATGCGAACCTAGTGAGGAACGGAGCAGAGAGGGGGATCCCGCGGGACATGTTACCGAGAG
>NW_027950125.1:0-215 GCF_054177405.1 Leptonychotes weddellii | reverse complement strand
GTGCCTGGGTGGGTCAGTCATTAAGCGTCTGCCTTCGGCTCAGGTCATGATCCCAGGGTCTTGGGATCGAGCCCCACATTGGGCTCCCTGCTCAGTGGGAAGCCTGCTTCTCCCTCTCCCACTCCCCCTCCTTGCGTTCCTGTTCTCGCTATCTCTCTCTCTGTCAAATAAATAAATAAAATCTTATAAAAAAAAAAAAGGAAAAGAAACCCACT
>NW_027950124.1:0-1232 GCF_054177405.1 Leptonychotes weddellii | reverse complement strand
CTTCTCTCCCGCATGGTGGCGAAAGCCCCCGTTGGGAGGCAACCTGCTCTATCTCTTGTGGGACTGTAGCCTGCTGGACAACATGTTAACTTCTTTGTTTTAAGATTTATTTTTATTAATTTGGGGAGGAGGGGAGAGGGAGAGGGAGAGAAAGAATCTCCATTAGACTCCCCGCTGAGCACAAAGCCCAACTTGGGGCTCGATCTCACGTCCCCCGCCCCGCCCAAGATCATGACTTGAGCCGAAATCAAGAGTCAGACGCTTGACTGAGCCCCCCAGGTGCCCCGGATACCGTGCTATCTTGCCTGTGCCTTCCTGCCTCGCTTCCTCTCACACCCTCTCCTACTGCCTGGGGGGGGCTGCATCTTCCGAGCAACATCTAGCTTTGCCTCCTGCTATTCGCTAGGTAACCTGGCTAAGACACGGGAGGAGAAAGCCTGGTGGACTTCCTTTGTAATCTTGGGGTGAGAAAGGCCCTCTCTCACTAGGACTCAACATCCTAGAGCCGTAGAAGAAAAGATTGGCTAATTCAAATACATAAAAAACAAGAACACCATAGACTTAGGCAAAGGCAGACCACGAACTCGGGAAGTAATTACATTCTTATCTCAGACAAGGGGTTAATCTGCCTAATGTATAAAGACCTCCTGGAAAACAGCAAAACAAAGATTCACAACTTAGTAGAAGGGTGGGCTAAGGATTGTAATGTTTGCAGAAAAGGAAATACTATTGGCCCTCAAGCAGGTGAAGAGCCGCTCCACCTCTTGCAATAACAAAGAAAATGCAAAATACATCCTCACTGAGAAATACATAAAGAACTCTCATAACTCAGCCTTAAGACAAATAAGTCCATAAAAACGGGGCAGAAAAAAAATGGGACAGGGCTTTGAAAAGACATTTCAGAAAAGGTTACAAACGGCCAATATGCACACGGAAGGATGCTTGACATCCTTAATCATCAGGGAAATGCAGACTGACTCTGATTAGATACCACTCAACCTACTAGAAAGGCTACAATTTTAAAGACCGCACAAAGTGTAGATGAGTATGGGAAGCTATTGGAATTCTCCTTGGAAGTGTAACACAGTACAACTAATTTGGAAAGCAGTTGGCTAGTTTCTTATCAACTTAAACATACATGTTTTGTATTACTCGGAAATTCTACTTCTTAGTAATTACTAAAAAGAAACGGAAGCATATGGGGAGTGGAGGGAAGGGGGAGAGGAAGGGGG
>NW_027950123.1:0-215 GCF_054177405.1 Leptonychotes weddellii | reverse complement strand
GCTCTGGGCAGAACCGGGGGGAGCTGGGGGCCAAGGCACCTGGGTGGGGACGGCTCCGTCCTCTGCAAAGGGGCTTGCGCCCAGGCTCTGTCTCCTGCGTGCTGAGAGGGCGCGGCGGGGCCGTGTGCTGAGGTGTCCGGCACAGGGCCCGGCACACCGTGGTGCCGGCAAGAGCAGCCTCCGCTTCTGGCCCCCAAGCCCCAAACCCAGCCTGC
>NW_027950122.1:0-215 GCF_054177405.1 Leptonychotes weddellii | reverse complement strand
GTCATTCTTCCTGCTCAGATGATCAGCGAGAACAAGAGTAGCTCGTCTCGGGGTTGCTGGGCCCATTACTCACTTAGCACACACCTGTTGAACACCTGCTCTGTGCCTGGCCCGGGGCAGCGAGCAAAGGATGGAATGGTTAACGAGACCTCCGAGCGCTCGCCGTCAGAGGGCGGGGTTGGGGAAGCGAGCCAACGGCAAGGAAGGATGGGTGC
>NW_027950121.1:0-215 GCF_054177405.1 Leptonychotes weddellii | reverse complement strand
TCTTGTCATATCTGTCTGAAAATTTGTTTCTTAATATTCTTCATCCTTCATATCCATTTCCTTGGTTATTTTCTCAGTCTTTTTGTCTCCACAGATTTAAAAGTAAGGCATTAATAGGAAGATCAGAAGCTTTGTTGGAAGTTTTGTTGGTCTAATGCGTTGGACTGTGTCTACCCCCAAGTTGACATGTTGGAGTCCTGACACCCACTACCTTA
>NW_027950120.1:0-215 GCF_054177405.1 Leptonychotes weddellii | reverse complement strand
CTTTCTTTCTTTCTTTCTTTCTTTCTTTCTTTTTCTTTCTTTCCCTTCCTTCCTTGCTTCCTTCCTTCCTTGCTTCCTTCCTTCCTTCCTTCCTTTCTTTCCTTCTCTTTTTTTTCTTTTAATTCAGACTTTTGTTTAACTGCATTGTAATAGAAAGAACATAAGGCAGAGAGCTAGCCAGTCTGGGTTTATATCCCACCTTTGTTCCTTTTTTT
>NW_027950119.1:0-215 GCF_054177405.1 Leptonychotes weddellii | reverse complement strand
TTCCACATACTGTTCCGTGTAAGCAATTAAGCTGCAGGAGGGAAGCAAAGAACGCCACTGATTTCCTGTAAAAACTTGTATTCTCTTTTACACAAACATTCTGTCTTTATATAATTCTAAGTTAAAGAGAAAAAACACCTTTACTCCCAATTCTGGGACAAATCCAACTGTTTCCTTCTCATGACGAATGTATCATTTTTGCATTATGCAGTCAT
>NW_027950118.1:0-215 GCF_054177405.1 Leptonychotes weddellii | reverse complement strand
TTATACGGACATAAAACCTCCTTTAGGGTTACTAGGGAAGCTCCAGAAATATTTTTTTCTCGATTTACTTAGTTGCAGAAAAGGTCAGTTTTGTTTAACAATGTACCTACAACACTTATAACAATTACTGGCATGTAGTAACATGTGCTTAATAAACATTTGCTAATCACTGACTGAACAAAAAAACATGGCAGCCAATGTTTCTTAGGTAACAG
>NW_027950117.1:0-215 GCF_054177405.1 Leptonychotes weddellii | reverse complement strand
GAAATAAAAAGAACACGCAGGGATGCAATCAATCAAAGTTTGAATCTTTTTTTTTTCCTAATATAAAATATCTTTTTAAAAATTTTTTATTGTTATGTTAATCACCATACATTACATCATTAGTTTTTGATGTAGTGTTCCATGATTCATTGTTTGTGCATAACACCCAGTGCTCCATGCAGAACGTGCCCTCTTTAATCCCCCTCACCAGGCTC
>NW_027950116.1:0-215 GCF_054177405.1 Leptonychotes weddellii | reverse complement strand
CGACCCAGCACGCTGGGGGGGCAGACCCGCCACGACCCATCACGCTGGAGGGCAGAGCCAGCCACAACCTGGCACACTGGGGCGCAGAGCCCACCACGACCCTGTACGCTGGGGGGCAGAGTCCACCACGAAGCAGCACGCTGGGGGGTGCAGAGCCCGCCATGACCCGTCACGCTGCGGGGGGTGCAGAGCCCGCCACGACCTGGAACGCTGGG
>NW_027950115.1:0-215 GCF_054177405.1 Leptonychotes weddellii | reverse complement strand
TGCGGGACCCGATCCCGGGACTCGATCCCGGGACTCCAGGATCATGACCTGAGCCGAAGGCAGTCGCTTAACCAACTGAGCCACCCAGGCGCCCCTAAGTATCGCTTTATTAACAACCAAAACAAACACTTAGAAAGAAATGGTGAATTACCTTCTCCTTATGTCATAAATTCATGTCCAATGCAGCATTTTGTGTACACATTATAAATTTTGCC
>NW_027950114.1:0-215 GCF_054177405.1 Leptonychotes weddellii | reverse complement strand
GTACACCATCAGTTGTGGTATATAGTCAGATTCCATGAATATTAACATGTAAAATATGTGTCTTAGAGGCAATAAAATACAATTTTTTCCTGTTTAGTGCCTGGCCCTATCAGATCACTGCTTATTGATGCAACCTTCTAGTAGGGAGAGAGGAAGAAGATGGCAAGACAAATTGTCTGAAGAGATTCTCTAACAGAAGATTTTCAATCATAATT
>NW_027950113.1:0-1232 GCF_054177405.1 Leptonychotes weddellii | reverse complement strand
GTGTCTGTAGGCGTTCTAAACATTGTCGACATCAGGGACGGATGGACATTCAATTCGTTCATGGTCCCTGTGCTGAGCTGGTTTGGAGGGCTCCAGAGTAGTAATGTGCCCAGTGCTCCCTCAGGATGTGGACTCAGCTTTTCTGTGCTGACCCCTGTTGTGAACCCAGAGGTGTGGGAACCAGCTGGCTGAGAATCCATGGTGAACTGATTTCCAGTGTCCCACTCCCATGTGCCAAATGAGATGTGTTCATGAGCAGCTGGGCCATCCTCATAGTGGGAAAAGGGTCCAGGAGTCGCCGGATGAAGGTTTGAGGACCTCAGGACCAGACAGGGGTGCAAAGGTAGGTGCAAACATGAAGGTGGACTGCAGAGTGTTGGTGAGAGGCCCAGGGCAGAAGGAGTGGGCAGAGGGCTTGCCATGGGCAGGGCAGAGAAAAGGTCAGAGAATGCTAGGAATAGCAGGAAGAGCTGTAGCTGAAGTGCCATCTCTCTCCTCTGTGCAGCCTTGGCTGTTGCCGAGCTTTTAAAACAGCTCTGGGGCATGAGAATTCCTTCTTGTGATGTCACCACCATGCCCTGGCCAATCACCAGGGCGCTGTCACGTTGGCTTCCTTCAGGTGGCCAATCACCATGCAGTTTGGCTGGCCAATGACTGATGGCTATCTCAGTGACCTTCCTGACATCATTGCCTAGAAACCTTGTTTTAAAGGAAAATAGATAAACTTTCCTTCAAGATGAAAAATTCCTATTTGGGATGAATTCATAGTGAAGGTCATGGTGAGGCTGAGAGACTCAACCAGTAGAAAGCTAAATGTGTCACACAGAGTCACCTTTCCCTAAAACACTGACACCAATGTTAGTGAAGACATGGGACATTAGACCCCATGACACATCACTGTTGTGGGGTAAGGGGGACAACATGGCACTAGGGAAATCCTACTGTCAAGGCACCCATCAAAGCTGAAATAGAATTTTAGAGAATGGTAGGCGTTATGTTTGGTACATCTTCTCACAATACACCTAAACCTCGAAAGGATGAAGGTGTATCACAATTCATTACCTGTTTGTCAAAACAGCATTCAGCTCTCCTAGAAGGGCGACAACAAAATCCAGCCTATCACCAGGTTCACAGTCCTTGTGTCCTGCATCCAATCAGAAAGTTATGGGGGGAACTCCTCCCTCAAATCCAACTACATACTTATCAAATCATTCAGAACACCCAAGAAATGA
>NW_027950112.1:0-215 GCF_054177405.1 Leptonychotes weddellii | reverse complement strand
GATTGCCATCTAAAGCTCATAGAATTCTCCTATAGTCCTTTTCATTTCGGTGTGGTCATTAGTGGTGTTCCTTCTTTCCTTTCTGGTCCTAATAATTTGTATCTTTCTTGTTTGTGAATTTTCTTGATCTGTTTCAAAGTTTCAAAGAACTGGCTCTGCTTTCATTGATTCCTGTTGGTTTTCTATTTCCAATTTTATTAGTTTCCCTCCAATCT
>NW_027950111.1:0-215 GCF_054177405.1 Leptonychotes weddellii | reverse complement strand
ACAGCTTTGGAGGCGGAGAGTGAAAATGGTGGCCTCCCAATCTCTGCCTCGGAGGAGCCGAGAACTCGGGCCCCGCTCCTCAGTGAGCCCCCAGAGAAAAGCCGTCAGTCACTCCCGTCTCCCCGGTCTCCGACCGCACTCCGTGCTCACCCAGTCTGTGACCGCACGTTTCTATCTCTGGTACCCGACCCCATGTGGAGTCTCCAAACGCAGCA
>NW_027950110.1:0-215 GCF_054177405.1 Leptonychotes weddellii | reverse complement strand
ATCCAAATGGCCAACAGACACATGAAAAAGTGCTCAACATCGCTCGGCATCAGGGAAATCCAAATCAAAACCTCAATGAGATACCACCTCACACCAGTCAGAATGGCTAAAATTAACAAGTCAGGAAACAACAGATGTTGGCGAGGATGCGGAGAAAGGGGAACCCTCCTACACTGTTGGTGGGAATGCAAGCTGGTGCAGCCACTCTGGAAAAC
>NW_027950109.1:0-215 GCF_054177405.1 Leptonychotes weddellii | reverse complement strand
GTATTCCCATTTTACAGGTGAGAAAAGGCTCTTGCCTGAAGGCCACACATAAAATGACACTGAGGGTTTTTTCTTTATTTTTTTATTGTTATGTTAATCCCCATACATTACATCATTAGTTTTAGATGTAGTGTTCCATGATTCATTGTTTGTGCATAACACCCAGTGCTCCATGCAGAATGTGCCCTCCTCAATACCCACCACCAGGCTAACCT
>NW_027950108.1:0-215 GCF_054177405.1 Leptonychotes weddellii | reverse complement strand
ATGTAGAGAAATATCTCAATAAATCCAACAAATCGTTGGGTGTACAAAGGCCAATGGGATTAAAAAAAAAGTGAAATTCTTTTAGTAGGTTTGGGGTTGGGGGAAGTGCCTACGACTCTTAATTCTTAAAAAACACCACAGATAACTCTGATGAATATCTTGGTTAAGAAGCATTTCTGGGACTGATTTGGTAACTACTGTGCTGGCATTTAACA
>NW_027950107.1:0-215 GCF_054177405.1 Leptonychotes weddellii | reverse complement strand
TAAAACACAGTCAAGGATTTATCGATGTGTAAGGTAGAAGGAGGTCTCACATACATAAAAATGCAGGGGACAAAGAAGAGGACCACCACTGTAATGTGGGAGCCACAGGTGGATAAGGCTTTGCGCCTCCCTTCCTGACTATGGGTCTTCAGGGAGTGCAGAATGACCCCATAGGAAATGAGTAAGACTGTAAAGATGACCACACAGATTGCCCC
>NW_027950106.1:0-215 GCF_054177405.1 Leptonychotes weddellii | reverse complement strand
ACCATAGGTAAGAGTCACCATCTTTATGCATTTATTATTTTAAATGAATTATAAGAACATGCAACAGATATTCAGCCTTTGTGTGCTGGTTACAATGTGAGGGTTTGTGTAACAAGATTGAGAGCTATTTGCAATCATGGGAAAGAGTGAACGTAATTAGTAAATCCATGGCCCAAGGCATAAGAAAGGGCATTAAATAGATAAGTCATTATCAC
>NW_027950105.1:0-215 GCF_054177405.1 Leptonychotes weddellii | reverse complement strand
AAATGAGAAATTGGGAGCCTGGGTGGCTCAGTCGTTAAGCGTCTGCCTTCGGCTCAGGTCGTGATCCCAGGGTCCTGGGATCGAGTCCCACATCGGGATCCCTGCTCGGCGGGAAGCCTGCTTCTCCCTCTCCCACTCCCCCTGCTTGTGTTCCTGCTCTCGCTATCTCTCTCTCTGTCAAATAAATAAATAAAATCTTTAAAAAAAAAAAAAAA
>NW_027950104.1:0-215 GCF_054177405.1 Leptonychotes weddellii | reverse complement strand
AATTACAGGGATCATTTATAATTTATATTTTATATTTAAATGTTTAAAGGTTAAGTTCTCATCCTTTTCTTTTTCTTTAAAATTCTGTTAATTAGTGTTATAATTCATTTTCAAAACAGTTTTCAGAGGAAGGACATATTAAACTTTTCTTAATTTTTATATCTGAAAATATTTTATTTTAGGCAACAGTTTTTTTAAATTTTTTTATTGTTATG
>NW_027950103.1:0-215 GCF_054177405.1 Leptonychotes weddellii | reverse complement strand
TTGCTGGGTCTTTGTCTGTTGAACTATTTCTCTAATTGGCAATTTCTGATAACTCAGCCAGGTGGTTTGGAAATTAACATTTTTTTCTATAAAAAAGAATTTTCAAGTACAAGATGAGCTTTTATAAAATTAGTTTTCCTGGGCGCCTGGGTGGCTCAGTCGTTAAGCGTCTGCCTTCGGCTCAGGTCATGATCCCAGGATCCTGGGATCGAGTC
>NW_027950102.1:0-1232 GCF_054177405.1 Leptonychotes weddellii | reverse complement strand
CCATATCCAGCTTTGTGAAGCAAAGTGGGCTCCTAAATATGGGAGAGAGAAGGAGAACCTGAAAAAGAGAAAACTATGAAAAGGACAATTGATTTGTTAATCACGCTGCATGGCTGGATCAGAAGAGATCCATGGAGGGAAAACCAGGAACCCGTCATACACATTTCGCTGTACCTGAACCTGCCTCACAAGTTTAAAGAACCATAAATTCACAGGAAGCAGAGTAGAAAATTGGGAAAACGCACTTTGGAGGCAAGCTGATATGGGCTGGAATGCTGGCCCAGCCAGGTCTTTACACATTTACTGGGCTTTCTAGTTTCTCATCTGTAAAATGAGGACAATGGGATCCACCTTTGTAGTGTTCTTGTAAGAATGTATGCAAAATGCTTTGTTTAGTGGATGGGACCCAGTTCCAACAACAGTAAGATGGCGATTTACTGATATTAAGACATTAACATTCAAAAACATTTATTGATGGTTTATTGGACATGATGAAATCAAAGATGTTTAAGATACAGTCTCTGATTTTTATTTTTTTTATCTTTTAAAAAAGTTTTAATGATTTAAGTAATCTGCTACACTTAACATGGGGCTTGAACTCACCTCCCGGATATCAAGAGTTACAGGCTCTTCTGATTGAGCCAGCCAAGCGCCCTGCCCCCTGTCTCTGATTTTTAAATAGCGTTCTTTCAAAGAAGATTAAGACTGAGATAATAATCACAAAGATAACTAACATTCTCTGGGTATGGACAATGGTCCGACCTATAAGCTCTTTAAAGGACTATCTCAGTAAGCGCTTATCACATCCCTAGGAGCTAGGCATTAACCCATTGTACAGATGAGGGAACTGAAGTGCTGTAATTTTTATCAGCTCAATCAGGAAATTGCAGAGCTAGGATTCACTTCTAGACACTCTGTCTTTGTGGCTTGTGCCTACCACAGTAGTTCAGGGTTAGCTTCAGCCAACAATTCATTTCTAGGGGCTGCACTTTCTGCTGCCAAGTTGTACTTGCCAAGTGCAAATATAAAATCCCAGTAGCACCATGGATGGATGATATGAATCACATTTATATTTGACTGCAATCATCACCAAAGTAAGCTGCTTATCTCTGATCTCTCTCTCTCCCCATGCCCAACCCAGCCCTCCACACTGCCAACAGTTATCTTTATAAGACATATATGTAATCATGACACTTCTCTACTTAAAAAGTTCCCCGTTGTCTGCAGAACTG
>NW_027950101.1:0-215 GCF_054177405.1 Leptonychotes weddellii | reverse complement strand
CCACACAAAAGAGTATTAAAATCCATCAGCCTCCTATATCGGCATCAACATTTCAGGATGATTCACGAGGGAAGTAGGCCCAGAGAGATTAGGTGATGGCGGACGGAGATCACCAGCTTCTGAAGGAGATGCAGAAGTTGAGTGATTGCCAGGTTTGGTGGAATATGTATGTCTCTGCAATATTTGCACACACATATTTAGCATATATATTCAAA
>NW_027950100.1:0-215 GCF_054177405.1 Leptonychotes weddellii | reverse complement strand
AAGAACAGTAATAAACCTGGACAGTAATGCCCCAGGTTACACAGGCAGTCCTTCTTAACTCTTTACAAACCTTAAAAGCTGATTTGGAGGATATAAAGTTTTCTGCAGGCTCTTGTTGGTTACAATATGTATATGTTCTGCTTCTCTTCTCCCTTTCTTCACAGGAGACAGCATTCACCTGCTAAAACTTTTGGCCTTAAAAGGACATAAAGTCT
>NW_027950099.1:0-215 GCF_054177405.1 Leptonychotes weddellii | reverse complement strand
CGACCCAGCACGCTGCGGGGGCAGACCCGCCACGACCCATCACGCTGGAGGGCAGAGCCAGCCACAACCTGGCACACTGGGGCGCAGAGCCCACCACGACCCTGTACGCTGGGGGGCAGAGTCCACCACGAAGCAGCACGCTGGGGGGTGCAGAGCCCGCCATGACCCGTCACGCTGCGGGGGGTGCAGAGCCCGCCACAACCTGGCATGCTGGG
>NW_027950098.1:0-215 GCF_054177405.1 Leptonychotes weddellii | reverse complement strand
GTCATTCTTCCTGCTAAGATGATCAGCGAGAACAAGAGTAGCTCGTCTCGGGGTTGCTGGGCCCATTACTCACTTAGCACACACCTGTTGAACACCTGCTCTGTGCCTGGCCTGGGGCAGCGAGCAAAGGATGGAATGGTTAACGAGACCTCCGAGCGCTCGCCGTCAGAGGGCGGGGTTGGGGAAGCGAGCCAACGGCAAGGAAGGATGGGTGC
>NW_027950097.1:0-215 GCF_054177405.1 Leptonychotes weddellii | reverse complement strand
CGGCGCTGGTCCCGCGCCCCCTTCCTTCTCCTGACTGGCAGCAGCTTGGGAACCCCCACGGAGCATGGGTTCTCCCTGAAATGGGCCGGGGGGCTCACAATGAGGAGGTGAAGCCCTGGCCTGGTAGTAAAATGCTTGAGCTGGGCTGCCTGGGGGCTCACAGACCTTGTACTTCTGCTGCTTGGCTGTGGTGTGGGAGAGGGAAGGTGTTGGAT
>NW_027950096.1:0-215 GCF_054177405.1 Leptonychotes weddellii | reverse complement strand
AAAATGTGTCATCGGAGTTAGGAGTGAAGGATCCCTTCCATCGCAAGTGGCCAGGGAAAGCTTTTGGAGATCAGACATTACCCAGCCCACCTTGGTGGGGCTGGAGGGTTTGCATGTGCGGAGCCAGGGGCCGAGCGTACTCGCAGGTGGAGGGGACAGCTTGAGTGGCAGACTTACACTGGGTAGGTTTCAGTGAGTACGGGGGGGGGGGGGGG
>NW_027950095.1:0-215 GCF_054177405.1 Leptonychotes weddellii | reverse complement strand
CCTGCAGGAGTTCATCGCTGTCAGCCAGCTCCGAGGCTCCACCCAGGGCAAGATCCTCTGCTTCTACGGCCCCCCTGGCGTGGGCAAGACCAGCATCGCCCGCTCCATCGCCCGCGCCCTGAACCGCGAGTACTTCCGCTTCAGCGTTGGGGGCATGACGGACGTGGCCGAGATCAAAGGGCACAGGTAGGCCCGGCCCAGCTCCGTCCCTGTGT
>NW_027950094.1:0-215 GCF_054177405.1 Leptonychotes weddellii | reverse complement strand
TTGCTAAGAAAAATACCCAAAACTTGGAAATAATGGGCAAAAGTGAGTGGCATGTCCTTTTGATATTACAGCGGGATATTGTTTAGCAGGCCCACCCAAGGATTTATTTAGGAAAATGTACCTGGTTTGGCCCATGGTTACCACTATTTGAAAGTTCCAGACTTAAAGAAGTTACATGTTAACTTGAAGACTTTTGTCCGGTAGAAATGCAAACA
>NW_027950093.1:0-215 GCF_054177405.1 Leptonychotes weddellii | reverse complement strand
GATGTAATGTATGGGGATTAACATAAGAATAAAAAAATTAAAAAAAAATAAAAATAAAATATAAAGTCTCAAAAAAAAAAAAAAGATTCTCTCTCTCCCTCTCCCTCTGCCCCTTCCACACCACCTCCCACTCATGCACGCGTACTCACTCTCTAAAACAAAACCAAAAAAATTGATATTTTAATCATCATGGATTTTTTGCATTAATTTTGATT
>NW_027950092.1:0-215 GCF_054177405.1 Leptonychotes weddellii | reverse complement strand
AATAAATAAAATCTTAAAAAAAAAAAAAAAATTGTTAGAAAGCAGATATCATCAAATCGGTTCTGGGAAGTGTGAAATCAAAGTTGCACAACCCAAAGAGGTATACAGACAGCAACGGCAACAACAAAAAGGAGGAAGAGGTGCTGCAGCTGGTGGACGGGCTGGTACTAGGGGTCGTGGACGAGGTCAGGTCCAAAACCGGAACCAAGGATTTA
>NW_027950091.1:0-1232 GCF_054177405.1 Leptonychotes weddellii | reverse complement strand
TTACACCATACACAAAGATAAACTCAAAATGGATGAAAGACCTCAATGTGCGACAGGAATCCATCAAAATCCTAGAGGAGAACATAGGCAGTAACCTCTTCGACATCGGCCACAGCAACTTCTTTCAAGACACGTTTCCAAAGGCAAGGGAAACAAAAGCAAAAATGAACTTCTGGGACTTCATCAAGATAAAAAGCTTCTGCACAGCAAAGGAAACAATCAACAAAACCAAGAGGCAACCCACAGAATGGGAGAAGATATTTGCAAATGACATATCAGATAAAGGGCTAGTATCAAAAATCTATAAAGAATTTATCAAACTCAACACCCAAAGAATAATCCAGTCAAGAAATGGGCAGAAGACATGAACAGACACTTCTGCAAAGAAGACATATGAATGGCTAACAGACACATGAAAAAATGTTCAACAGGGGCGCCTGGGTGGCTCAGTCGTTAAGCGTCTGCCTTTGGCTCAGGTCATGATCCCAGGGTCCTGAGATTGAGCCCCGCATCGGGCACCCTGCTCGGTGGGAAGGCTGCTTCTCCCTCTCCCACTCCCCCTGCTTGTGTTCCCTCTCTTGCTATGTCTCTGTCAAATAAATAAAGAAAATCTTTTAAAAAAAGAAAAAATGTTCAACATCATTAGCCATCAGGGAAATTCAAATCAAAACCACACTGAGATACCACCTTACACCAGTTAGAATGGCAAAAATTAACAAGGCAAGAAACAACAAATGTTGGAGAGGATGTGGAGAAAGGGGAACCCTCTTGCACTGTTGGTGGGAATGCAAATTGGTATAGCCACTTTGGAAAACAGTATGGAGGCTTCTCAAAAAGTTAAAAATAGAGCTACCCTATGACCAATTACACTACTGGGTATTTACCCCAAAGACACAGATGTAGTGAAAAGAAGGGGCACATGCACCCCAATGTTCATAGCAGCAACGTCCACAAGAGCCAAACTGCGGAAAGAGCCTAGATGCCTTTCCACAGATGAATGGATAAAGAAGATGTGGTCCATATATATGGAATATTACTCAGCCATCAGAAAGGATGAATACCAACCATTTGCACTGACATGGATGGAACTGGAGGGGATTATGCTAAGTGAAATAAGTCAAGCAGAGAAAGACAATTATCATATGGTTTCACTTATATGTGGAACATAGGAATAGCATGGAGGATATTAGGAAAAGGAAGGGAAAAATGAAGGGGGGGAATAAGAGGGAGAG
>NW_027950090.1:0-215 GCF_054177405.1 Leptonychotes weddellii | reverse complement strand
TTACGGTTTCACTCCTTCTCTGATTTCGTCTTGTTTTATTTTTCCCTCCCTTCCCCTATGATCCTCTGTTTTGTTTCTTAAATTCCACATATGAGTGAAATCATATGGTATTTGTCGTCCTCTGACTGACTTATTTTGCTTAGCATAATACCCTCTAGTTCTATCCACGTCATTGCAAATGGCAAGATTTCATTCTTTTGGGGGGCTGAGTAATA
>NW_027950089.1:0-215 GCF_054177405.1 Leptonychotes weddellii | reverse complement strand
CCTGCTTTAGCTACTAAAAGCCATCTGAAGAGGATTTTCAGTTTCACAAAAAAATAAGCGCCAACTTAGCATCCGGCATGAGTTTTGCAGGAGCCTCTCCAGAGACGGTGCACGACCCAACCAGCATGACGGGCGCCTTCCAGCTGCTTCCCCGGGAGTCACACCCAGCAGCTCAGCCACAGGCCACCGCGGCTGTGAACGGTGTGTGTTATCAC
>NW_027950088.1:0-215 GCF_054177405.1 Leptonychotes weddellii | reverse complement strand
GATAAAAATTAAAGAGACATTTGTTTTACAAGGCATCATACTAGGTACTGGGTGTTGTGAGTAAAGATGACAGGTTTGACTTTGGACATGAAGAATTGGAAAGGTCGTCACTATATTCAGATACTACAGGCAGGCAAGTGGTTATTCTGGCCCGAGTCTGGATAGAAAAAATCAGGGCTAAATGTGACTGAATGTGGATGTCATTTAGGTAGAAA
>NW_027950087.1:0-215 GCF_054177405.1 Leptonychotes weddellii | reverse complement strand
TGGGCAGTGCCCATCCTAGGCTTGCCCAAGAGTAGGGACGGCACCTCAGGCAGCAGATGAAAGTCAGGCCCACTAGTGAGGCTGTGCCTGTGGGGGAGCTGGATGGATCTGGCTACTTCAGTCCTTTCCATGAAACACTGGATTCAGCTGGTTACTTTCCTTCTAATTTCTCTTCTCACCAAATAGCCTTCTGATTGTGCTTCAGCATGCCACAG
>NW_027950086.1:0-215 GCF_054177405.1 Leptonychotes weddellii | reverse complement strand
ATCATGACCTGAGCCAAAGGCAGACGCTTAACGACTGAGCCACCCAGGCGCCCCGAGAGAGAGAGAATCTTAAGCAGGCTCCATGCTCATTGTGAAGCCCAATGCAGGGCTTGATCTCACAACCCTGAGATCATAACCTGAGCCAAAACCAAGAGTGGCTCACTTGGAAGGCCTGGGTGGCTCAGTCAGATAAGCGTCTGACTTGGCTCAGGTCA
>NW_027950085.1:0-215 GCF_054177405.1 Leptonychotes weddellii | reverse complement strand
TTTCCATTTTACTTTACTTTTCAAACAACCAACATTCAGGGCACCTGGGTGGCTCAGTTGGCTAAGGGTCTGACTCTTGATTTCGGCTCAGGTCACGATCTCAGGGTTATGGGATCAAGCCCCACGTTGGGCTCTGTGCTCAGCACAGTCTGTCCCTCTCCCTCTGCTCCTCCCCATCGCTCTTGCTCTCTCTCTCTCTTGCACTCTCTCTCTAA
>NW_027950084.1:0-215 GCF_054177405.1 Leptonychotes weddellii | reverse complement strand
AAAAAAAATTAGTGAAAAGTACAGAGCTTCCATATACTCTCTCTTCTTGCAGTCTCCTCTACAATTAACATCTTACATTAGGGTGGTACATTTGTTACAAGTGATGAGCCAATGTTGATACATTGTTATTAACTCAAGTCCATAGTTCACATTAGGATTCACTCCTGGTGTTGTACCTTCTATGGGTGTGAACAAATGTATAATGCCCCCTATCC
>NW_027950083.1:0-215 GCF_054177405.1 Leptonychotes weddellii | reverse complement strand
GCCAGAATCATTGGCATCTGGCAAGGGACAGGAAAAAAATCCCATTTTATTAAATAAATAAACAAACAAATAAATATGTCTTTAAAAAAGAAAAAATTAAAAGCCATGCTACAATAAACATCTTTGTATGTATGTGTGTAAACACAGACACACACACAAATATGCAAATGTATTTGTATACTTTGACTTATTTTTTTTTAAAGATTTTATTTATT
>NW_027950082.1:0-215 GCF_054177405.1 Leptonychotes weddellii | reverse complement strand
TCCCCAAGACTTCATCTTTTTTTTTTTTTTAAGATTTTATTTATTTATTTATTTGAGAGAGAGAATGAGAGAGAGAGAGAGCATGAGATGGGGGAGGGTCAGAGGGAGAAGCAGACTCCCCGCCGAGCAGGGAGCCCAATGCGGGACTCGATCCCGGGACTCCAGGATCATGACCTGAGCCGAAGGCAGTCGCTTAACCGACTGAGCCACCCAGG
>NW_027950081.1:0-215 GCF_054177405.1 Leptonychotes weddellii | reverse complement strand
ACATCTTTAACACTAAAAAAAAAAAAAAACTAATAAATGTGAATTTTTCAAAGTTGTAAACAGAAAACAATACTTTTCCTTTAGGACAACCAAAGTCAAGAAACTGAGCCTGTGAGCTAATTTCAAACTACAAACCATAGAAATGCAAGTCCAACCATCTTGTGTAATTGGAGCCAAATTCTTCCACCCCATTGTACTGCAAAGAATAAGTCTAG
>NW_027950080.1:0-1232 GCF_054177405.1 Leptonychotes weddellii | reverse complement strand
GCTGTCCAATTTTCCCAGCACCATTTACTGAAGAGACTGTCTTTTTTCCATTGCATATTTGTTCCTGCTTTGTCAAAGATTATTTGACCATAGAGTTGAGGGTCCATATCTGGGTCTCTATTCTGTTCCATTGGTCTATAAGTCTGTTTTTGTGCCAGTACCATGCTGTCTTGGTAATATATCACTGCTTTGTAATATAGCTTGAAATCAGGCAATGTGATGCCCCCAGCTTTGTTTTTCTTTTTCAACATTTCCTTGGCAATTCAGGGTCTTTTCTGATTCCATACAAATTTTAGGATTGTTTGTTCCAGCACTTTAAAAATGTCATTAGAATTTTGATCAGGATGGCATTGAAAGTATAGATTGCTCTGGGCAGCATAGACATTTTAACAATGTTTATTCTTCCGATCCATTAGCATGGAATGTGTTTCCATTTTTTTGTGTCTTCTTCAGTTTCTTTCATGACTGTTCTATAGTTCCTAGAGTATAGATCCTTTACCTCTTTGGTTAGGTTTATTCCAAGATATCTTACAGTTTTTGGTGCTATTGTAAATGGAATTTCTCTAATTTCTCTTTCCACACTTGCATTGTTAGTGTATAAGAAAGCAACTCATTTCTGTGCATTGATTTTGTATCCTGCCACATTACTGAATTGCTGTATGAGTTCTAGTAATTTCGGGGTGGAGTCTTTTGGATTTTCCACATAAAGTATCACATCATCTGCAAAGAGAGAAAGTTTGACTTCTTCTTTGCCAATTTGAATACATTTTATTTCTTTTTGTTGTCTGATTGCTGTTGCTAGGACTTCTAGTACCATGTTGAACATAGTGGTGAGAGTGGGCATCCTTGTCGTTTTCCTGATCTTAAAGGAAAGGCTCTCAGCTTTTCCCCATTGAGGATGATATTCACTGTGGGTTTTTCACAGATGGATTTTATGAACTTGAGGAATGTGCCCTCTATCCCTATACTCTGAAGAGTTTTAATCAGGAAAGGATGCTGTATTTTGTCAAATGCTTTTTCTGCATCAATTGAGAGGACCATATGGTTTTTCTCTCTCTTCTTATTAATGTGTTCTATCACATTGATTTGCAAATATTGAACCACCCTTTTATCCCAGGGATAAATCCCACTTGGTTGTGGAATGATCCTTTTAATGTATTGTTGGATCCTATCAGATAGGATTTTGTTGAGGATTTTGGAATCCATATTCATCAGGGATATTGGTCTGAAAT
>NW_027950079.1:0-215 GCF_054177405.1 Leptonychotes weddellii | reverse complement strand
AATCAAAAGATATTTTGGGCGCCTGGGTGGCTCAGTTGGTTAAGCGACTGCCTTCGGCTCAGGTCATGATCCTGGAGTCCCGGGATCGAGTCCCGCATCGGGCTCCCTGCTCAGCAGGGAGTCTGCTTCTCCCTCTGACCCTCCCCCCTCTCATGTGCTCTCTCTCTCTCATTCTCTCTCTCAAATAAATAAAAAAAAAATCTTTAAAAAAAAAA
>NW_027950078.1:0-215 GCF_054177405.1 Leptonychotes weddellii | reverse complement strand
AATTGAATCCAATTAGTGTAACAAGAAAAGTACATCACGATCAGTTAAAGTTTATTTCAGAAATTCAAAGAGTGTTTAAAATCTATCAATGCGAGGAGGAGGAGCCATTTGCAACTACGTGGATGGAACTGGAGGGTATTATGCTGAGTGAAATAAGTCAATCAGAGAAAGACATGTATCATATGACCTCACTGATATGAGGAATTCTTAATCTC
>NW_027950077.1:0-215 GCF_054177405.1 Leptonychotes weddellii | reverse complement strand
GAGTTTCCAGCCTCTAATGCAGCTTTTGACACATGACTTTAACTCTCCTTACCTAATGTTTGGTCTGTTGTATTTATCTCTATTGTCAGATTGGAAAATATTTACCCTCAATTGAGCACATTCTTTTTCCTTGTTTCTACTTATAAATGAATTCAGTGCTCATCATAAATCCTATTTCAGACATTTTATCTGGATTTTTTTCATTTTTTGTTAGT
>NW_027950076.1:0-215 GCF_054177405.1 Leptonychotes weddellii | reverse complement strand
TAATTGACTTCTCCGCTGGACTTAGCATAATCTCCTCTAGTCCCATCCATGTTGATGTAAAATTTAGGTATTCATCCTTTCTGATGGCTGAGTAATATTCCATTGTATATATGGACCACATCTTCTTTATCCATTCATCTGTTGAAGGGCATCTCAGCTCTTTCCACAGTTTGGCTATTGCGGACATTGCTGCTATGAATATTGGGGTGCATATG
>NW_027950075.1:0-215 GCF_054177405.1 Leptonychotes weddellii | reverse complement strand
GCCCATAATGTTGAAGCTGCTGGGCGCAGGCAGAGATGTCACACCAGGGTGAGGCTGGGGAGGCAGCCAGGACCCTTTATGGTGGGCTTTGCAGCCTGTGCCAAGCGTTCTGGAACTTGATCTTTTTGGAGTTGGGATAGTTAGTTGGGGGGCTGTGATCAGTCTGGAAGAGAGATGCTGAGGACTTGAAATAGGGCACCGGAGGCAAGAAGGGA
>NW_027950074.1:0-215 GCF_054177405.1 Leptonychotes weddellii | reverse complement strand
CACATACATATATATGTATATATATATACATATATATATACACACATATATGTATATATATATAAAATATAGAAATAAAATATTATATATATAGCAAAAAAGAAGAATAGAATAAAAATCCAATCTTAGGCTGTATTTAATTGCAAACAACCCAACACTGTTCTTGATTCATTGGTAGTATATGCAGAAGGACTTCCATAAAAGTGTTAATTCTA
>NW_027950073.1:0-215 GCF_054177405.1 Leptonychotes weddellii | reverse complement strand
CTCTCTCTCTTTCTTTTTTTTTTTTTTTTGATGACAACCTTTCTAATAGGTGTGAGGTAATATTTCATTATTGTTTCAATTTGCATTTCCTTGATTATCAGTGAAATTGAGTATTTTTTTTCATATACCTATTGGCCATTTGTATATACTCTTTTAAGAAATGTACTTTGCCCATTTTAAAATCAAGGGTTTTTTTTTTCCTTTTCTATTGAATT
>NW_027950072.1:0-215 GCF_054177405.1 Leptonychotes weddellii | reverse complement strand
CAACAGTTTACATTGGTCATGTGAAGTGTTTGTCCAAAACAGAGCAAGTTAAAGACCAAATTCTTTTCCCACTGGGGCCTGTGGACAGTGGATTTAAAGAGAAGAACTGTAAAGTCTTCCAAATATAAAAGACAGTCCAGCTCTGCTCCATGCAATGGCTCCTTCCTGGCACCCATAAAGAGCAGAGCCTGGGAGCAGCCGTGCTGTGTGGAACC
>NW_027950071.1:0-215 GCF_054177405.1 Leptonychotes weddellii | reverse complement strand
AAATTTTATCAGTGTCTGATTTTCAAGAGATGATGGAATAGTATATTTCCATCTATTTATTTGCATTTTTATCAGAAAAGGCATTTGTAAGAGTAAAAATAGTACCCTATAAACAACTTCCAAAAAAAGTGTACAGAAAGTCCTTTGATGTATTCATTTTTTATACACACATGCATACACATATGTATATAGCACATACACTTCTATAGATTTTG
>NW_027950070.1:0-215 GCF_054177405.1 Leptonychotes weddellii | reverse complement strand
AGAAGACTTTTGACCTGAAAATAAAACTCAACTCCCTTATATATTAGTTTCACAGGGGTTAGAGTGGGAAGTGACCACAAATTGGGTGGATTAACATAACAGAAATTTATCCTCCCCCAGCTCTGGAGACCAGAAGTCTGAGATCCAGGCGGGGCAGGACCACTCAGATCCAGGCGGGGCAGGGCTGCTGAGATCCAGGCGGGGCAGGGCTGCTG
>NW_027950069.1:0-1232 GCF_054177405.1 Leptonychotes weddellii | reverse complement strand
AGAGAATGTAGAAGAGCAGTCCACCCCAAAAACAATAAGGGCTAGGCCTGCCTAAGGAAGAAATGAGATTGGCAGGTCCACAGATGAGAAAGGAATTCCATATGGAACAGGTAAGTGTGTAAAGAATCAGATAATAGAATTATGATTTACTTCTTGTTGGCTATGATATAAATTTTGAATTTTCATTAAGTAATTGATGCATTTTCTATAAAAAAATGAGGTGATCTATGTTTTTCAATAATTCTGGTTTAAAATCATTCTATTTTAGATCATTCTGGTTGGTAGATAGAGAATGGTTAGGGGTGGGGAAGTAATAGCAGAGTGATCATTTAAAAGGTTTTTACACACGTTAAGGTGAAAGATAGTCATGTTGAACGAGGTTAGTGGCATTGTGAAAAGTAGTAGAGAAATTCTATATTTTGAAAGAAGAATTCATGAAACTTATTGAAAATCACTAGAAAAAGGAGAAAAATAAAGGTTTTCATTTGGCATTTGAAACACAGGGCTGAATGAGATCATCTCAAGAAAGAGCATAATGAGAAAAGAGGAAAAAAAATCTTCCACATTTCAATATTTAGAGTCAAAATAAAGGAAGAAAAACTAGCAAGTGAGGCCAAGAAATGCCTGTTGAGGCAATAGGAAATCCAGATAAATGTGTCCCATAGACTGAAGAGAAAAAAGAGGAGGGATAGGTTAACAGTGGCCAATGATGCTAAGATGCCAAGTCAAGTCAAGATGGGGAAGAATTTGTTGGATATCACAGGGTTGAGACCAGAAGTGATCAGCTCTTCCAAGAGAACTGAGGAGACAGAACCTACTTTGGAGTGGGTTGAAGAGTAAACTCGAACTGCTATAGCTTGAGCAGATGCAAGAATCCCAGATTCCCTTCCAAATACATAAAACTACTCAATAAAACTACAAACAAATAAACAAAAATGTGTATCTGGATTTAAAGGAAGAAACCACCAGGGAGTGTGAGACATGGTGAGTTTACAAAATCTTTCAAAGGACGCAGGGCAATTAGCAAAAGCTATATCATTAGGGGCGCCTGGGTGGCTCAGTTGGTTAGACGACTGCCTTCGGCTCAGGTCATGATCCTGTCGTCCCGGGATCGAGTCCCACATCGGGCTCCCTGCTCAGCAGGAAGTCTGCTTCTCCCTCTGACCCTCCCCTCCTCATGCTCTCTCTATCTCATTCTCTCTCTCAAATAAATAAATAAAATCTTTTTTTTT
>NW_027950068.1:0-215 GCF_054177405.1 Leptonychotes weddellii | reverse complement strand
GACTCTCCAACAAGCCCATGAGCGCTTTCCACTCCTCTCATTCAGCCTTTCCTCCCTTTCAAAGTTTCCAGACCTCTTGCCATCCTGGTGGTCCACCATCAGCTGGTGTCAATTAGCCAATGGTCTTAAAAGGGATGCCCAGCAAAGGAGTAAAAGATGGCACAGATAGTCTGGTTGGAGTCCCCTTTTCTAGGCAGTATACTTCTAGATAGTTG
>NW_027950067.1:0-215 GCF_054177405.1 Leptonychotes weddellii | reverse complement strand
TTTCTGGTGAAAAATTGGCTATTAATCTTATTGAGGATCCCCTGTATGTGAACATTCCTTCTCTCTTGCTGCTTTCATGTTTCTGTATTTTTTTTTAATTTTTTTATTCTTATATTATCCCCATACATTACATCATTAGTTTTAGATGTAGTGTTCCATGATTCATTGTTTGTGCATAACACCCAGTGCTCCATGCAGACTGTGCCGTGCTCAAT
>NW_027950066.1:0-215 GCF_054177405.1 Leptonychotes weddellii | reverse complement strand
TTATTAAAAGAGGGCTCCTGGGTGGCTCAGTTGGTTAAGCGACTGCCTTCGGCTCAGGTCATGATCCTGGAGTCCCTGGATCGAGTCCCGCATCGGGCTCCCTCCTCGGCAGGGTGTCTGCTTCTCCCTCTCCCACTCCCCGTTTGTGTTCCCTCTCTCGCTGTGTCTTTCTCTGTCAAATAAATAAATAAAATCTTTTAAAAAAAATTATTAAA
>NW_027950065.1:0-215 GCF_054177405.1 Leptonychotes weddellii | reverse complement strand
ACAATATTTGTTCTTCCAATCCATGAGCATGGGATGTTTTTCCATTTCTTTATGTCTTCCTCAATTTCTTTCATGAGTATTTTACAGTTTTCTGAGTACAGATTCTTTGTCTCTTTGGTTAGATATTCCTAGATATCTTATGGTTTTGGGTGCAGTTGTAAATGGGATCGACTCCTTAAGTTCTCTTTCTTCTGTCTTGTTGTTGGTGTATAGGA
>NW_027950064.1:0-215 GCF_054177405.1 Leptonychotes weddellii | reverse complement strand
GATAACTTGTCCAAGCAAAACCTTTCTCTAAAGATAGAAATGGAACTTAATAACAGTTTCATTAGTTCATGTTAATTTGAGGCTTTGAGAAAAATGTACTGGTGTCCTAAAAACCCCAACGTGGCAGTATATAAGGAAAATAACTAGCATTAATATAAGAAATTGGAGTATAAAAAAAGTAGAAATCTTAAGTAAAAAAATTTCTTATTCCACGA
>NW_027950063.1:0-215 GCF_054177405.1 Leptonychotes weddellii | reverse complement strand
CAGAGAGTTGTTGCTGTTCCTTTCTTCGATCTCCTGTTGAGTTTGTAGGTGTTCAGAATGGTTTGATCCCTATCCAGCTGAATTCCTGAGAGGAGAGGAAATCCAGGTCTCCTACTCCTCCGCCATCTTGCTCCGCCCCCTCAGTGCAGTTTTCATAGAAATGACAACAGTCCCTTTGTTCTCATAATCCATTGGTTTATGTTGTAGTTTTTTAA
>NW_027950062.1:0-215 GCF_054177405.1 Leptonychotes weddellii | reverse complement strand
ACACAGCAAGGATGATATTATTTTTCAAGTGGTCTTGGAACAATTTATGATCAACAGGCACTGCAGTGATTGGTCGACTTTGAAAAAGAAATGGGAATCCAGTGGCAGAAATTTTGAGAAATTCATGGAAGATCTGAGTGATAGTTCTGTGAAGCCACCTGACTTAGTGAGTAGAAGGTTCTTTTTATCCTGGGGTGAGAGGCCAAAAAGAGTAA
>NW_027950061.1:0-215 GCF_054177405.1 Leptonychotes weddellii | reverse complement strand
TTACGGTTTCGCTCCCTCTCTGATTTCGTCTTGTTTTATTTTTCCCTCCCTTCCCCTATGATCCTCTGTTTTGTTTCTTAAATTCCACATATGAGTGAAATCATATGGTATTTGTCGTCCTCTGACTGACTTATTTTGCTTAGCATAATACCCTCTAGTTCTATCCACGTCATTGCAAATGGCAAGATTTCATTCTTTTTGGGGGCTGAGTAATA
>NW_027950060.1:0-215 GCF_054177405.1 Leptonychotes weddellii | reverse complement strand
GGGCCTGGGAAGGTAAATGCAGGGCAGGGGAGGGCCGGGCCTGGGAAGGTAGATGCAGGGCAGGGGAGGGCCGGGCTTGGAAAGGTAGATCTGAAGACACAGTGGGGTCAGAGCAGCAGGGACCCCTGGGCCACAGTAGATGATGCTGTTTGCACTTGGGTTTATACCGAATGAAAGAGTGATTTTGTTCCTCGCTGCACCCTCCCCACCCTGCT
>NW_027950059.1:0-215 GCF_054177405.1 Leptonychotes weddellii | reverse complement strand
GATCTTTTCATCTCTATGTAACTAAATATAATATACTCTGAATGTTCATGATTCATTTATGTGATATGTGTTTGTTATATGACTATAATATTTATGAATCCATAGTATATATATTTAAATTGAATAGTGATTGTTTTCTCACAAATACTACCTCATAAGATTTTACTGTCTGCTTTATGTTAACTATCTTAGGAATCATACTGTGGATTGACTGT
>NW_027950058.1:0-1232 GCF_054177405.1 Leptonychotes weddellii | reverse complement strand
CCTCCCCTCTAGAACCCTCAGTTTGTTTCTCAGAGTCCATAGTCTCTCATGGTTCATCTCTCCCTCCAATTCCCCCCCTTTATTTGTCCCTTCCTACTATCTTCTTTTTCTTTTTTTTTTCTTTAAACATATAATATATTATTTGTTTCAGAGGTATAGGTCTGTGATTTATCAGTCTTACACAATTCACAGCACTCAACATAGCACATACCCTCCCCAATGCCTATCACCCAGTCACCCATCCTTCCCAACCCCCATCACTCCAGCAACCCTCAGTTTGTTTCCTGAGATTAAGAATTCCTCACATCAGTGAGATCATATGATATTTGTCTTTCTCTGATTGACTTATTTCACTTAGCATAATACCCTCTAGTTCCATCCACATCTTTGCAAATGGTAAGATTTTTTGGATGGCTGCATAATATTCCATTGTGTATATATATATACACCCCATCTTCTTTATCCATTCACCTGTTGATGGATATCTTGGCTCTTCCCATAGTTTAGCTATTGAGGACATTGCTGCTATAAACATTGGAGTGCACATACCCCTTCAGATCCCTACATTTGTATCTTTGGGGAAAATACCCAGTAGTGCAATTGCTGGGTGATAGGGTAGCTCTATTTTCAACTTTTTGAGGAAACTCCATACTGTTTTCCAGAGTGGCTGCACCAGCTTGCATTCCCACCAAGAGTTTCTCCTCATCCTCGCCAACATCGGTCGTTTCCTGACTTGTTAATTTTAGCCATTCTGACTGGTGTGAGGTGGTATCTCATTGAGGTTTCAATTTGGATTTCCCTGATGCTGAGCGATGTTGAGCACTTTTTCATGTGTCTGTAGGCCATTTGAATGTCTTCTATGGAAAAATGTCTGTTCATGTCTTCTGCCCATTTCTTGATTAAATTGTTTGTTCTTTGGGTGTTGAGTTTGATAAGTTCTTTATAGATTTTGGATACTAGCCCTTTATCAGATATGTCATTTGCAAATATCTTCTCCCATTCTTTTGCCTTTTCGTTTTATTGTCTTTTCGTTTTGTTGACTGTTTCCTTTGCTGTGCAAAAGCTTTTTATCTCAATGAAGTCCCAATAGTTCATTTTTGCCCTTGCTTCCCTTGCCTTTGGCGATGTTTCTAGAAAGAAGTTGCTGCAACTGAGGTCGAAGAGGTTGCTGCCTGTGTTCTCCTCTAGGATTTCGATGGACTCCTGTCTCACATTGAGGTCTTTCAACCATT
>NW_027950057.1:0-215 GCF_054177405.1 Leptonychotes weddellii | reverse complement strand
GAAATTATGGTATTTCATTGACTGTAAGATTTATGTTTAGTCTTTCTGAAATCAGGATGCACCTTTATGTTTGATGAGGAGTCATAGTTTAATTGGCAAGATTTTTTTCCTTTGTTACTGAAACATTCCTTTTTGGCACGTTAAACTTTTTGACAGCCTAGGTTCAATAACATGTTCTGAAATTCACTTCAACTTTTAATGGCTATGTGATGAAT
>NW_027950056.1:0-215 GCF_054177405.1 Leptonychotes weddellii | reverse complement strand
TTTCAGTTTTTAATGATAACTGCCTTGTCAATATGGACTAAGCGTTACGGGAAAGGGACTATTCTGGTGGTGGCACACAGGATGGATGCGTGAAGCCTGGAGATAGGGCCCCCTGGCGCCCTCGGGGGCCTCACGCTGAAGCAGAATGAGGTGAGGAGCGCCTAGTCTAGGGTGGTGGAAGTGAGGAGGGAGGTCAGGGGTAAGGAAGACCCTTT
>NW_027950055.1:0-215 GCF_054177405.1 Leptonychotes weddellii | reverse complement strand
GCCTGGGTGGCTCAGTTGGTTAAGCGACTGCCTTCGGCTCAGGTCATGATCCTGGAGTCCCGGGATCGAGTCCCGCATCGGGCTCTCTGCTCGGCAGGGAGCCTGCTTCTCCCTCTGATCCTCCCCCCCTCTCATGCTCTCTCTCTCTGTCTCATTCTCTCTCTCAAATAAATAAATAAAATCTTAAAAAAAAAAAAAAAAAAGAAGCTAAAAAA
>NW_027950054.1:0-215 GCF_054177405.1 Leptonychotes weddellii | reverse complement strand
AAGGCTTCATGGAGTATGAAAGGAAGTGTGAACCCTGTTCGTCCTAGTCCCTTGTCAGGCTTTCATCTTCTCCTCCTGCATGCCTCATCTCTACCCCACATAATATTTTTCTTCTCTCTAATTTTCATGGAAATTTAACACTTCCAAATATCTATGTAGAATACTAAAATTAAAATAAAAATAAGAAGATAAAGGGTATATCTGCATGACTGTGT
>NW_027950053.1:0-215 GCF_054177405.1 Leptonychotes weddellii | reverse complement strand
GCAGGGAGCCCGATGCGGGACTCGATCCCGGGACTCCAGGATCATGACCTGAGCCGAAGGCAGTCGCTTAACCAACTGAGCCACCCAGGCGCCCTATCTCAGAATGTTTTCATTTTGCTTTCATTCCTGAAGTATTCCTAGTGGGAACAAATTATGGATTGACAGTCCTTGTGTATTTACAATTTTAAGATTTTTTTTTTCCACTGTCGTCTTAC
>NW_027950052.1:0-215 GCF_054177405.1 Leptonychotes weddellii | reverse complement strand
GAGCAGGGAGCCCGAGGCGGGACTCGATCCTGGGACTCCAGGATCATGACCTGAGCTGAAGGCAGTCGCTTAACCAACTAAGCCACCCAGGCGCCCAGGTCTAATAATTCTTAAGGGCTCTGGGATTTTGGAGTGCTAAATGAACATTGCCTTTAAGTTAAAGTCAGCAGCTGTATTATTTCCTAACAAGAGACTCAGCCTGTCTTTTGAAGCCA
>NW_027950051.1:0-215 GCF_054177405.1 Leptonychotes weddellii | reverse complement strand
CATTAATTTAAGTGAGCGAAATCTTATCGTAGCCCCTTTTGTATATTCTGTGTCTTTATTCAGTTTCAAATGGTATTCTTTTTATAAATCATTCTTATGAGCCTTGTGGTAAATTAGAAGTGCTGATCGTTACAATTTTCAGGAAAACTTAAAAATGAACATGTATTTGAAGTTTATTTTCCTAAGTACGTTATTGCTACTTTATATAGAAAAGT
>NW_027950050.1:0-215 GCF_054177405.1 Leptonychotes weddellii | reverse complement strand
ATCGGCTGCATAAGTTTTCAACCATTTGGAAATTTCTGTGGTCAAAGGAAACTATAGGGAAGGGAGGAGGGCGCCCACCAGCCAGGCTGCGAGATGAGGAAGCTCCCGTGGTGGGGGCCACCCGGATCACCGCATTGTAGGTCCCAGGGGTGTGGTGTCCCTGACGTAGAGGGTGCAGGGTTGGGTTGCCCCGTGGGAAATGCCCACAAACTCGA
>NW_027950049.1:0-215 GCF_054177405.1 Leptonychotes weddellii | reverse complement strand
CCGGGTGCTGGGGTCCCCGGGTGCTGGGGTCCCCGGGTGCTGGGGTCCCGTGGTGCTGGGGTCCCCGGGTGCTGGGGTCCCCGGGTGCTGGGGTCCCGTGGTGCTGGGGTGTCCGGGTGCTGGGGTCCCCCGGTGGTGGGGTCCCGCGGTGCTGGGGTTCCTTGGTGCTGGGGTCTTGGGGTCCCATGGTGCTGGGGTCCCCCGGTGCTGGGGTC
>NW_027950048.1:0-215 GCF_054177405.1 Leptonychotes weddellii | reverse complement strand
GTCATTCTTCCTGCTAAGATGATCAGCGAGAACAAGAGTAGCTCGTCTCGGGGTTGCTGGGCCCATTACTCACTTAGCACACACCTGTTGAACACCTGCTCTGTGCCTGGCCCGGGGCAGCGAGCAAAGGATGGAATGGTTAACGAGACCTCCGAGCGCTCGCCGTCAGAGGGCGGGGTTGGGGAAGCGAGCCAACGGCAAGGAAGGATGGGTGC
>NW_027950047.1:0-1232 GCF_054177405.1 Leptonychotes weddellii | reverse complement strand
TCAGTCTTGGCAGCTTATAGGTTTCCAGGAAGGCCTCCATTTCATCTAGGTTGCTCAGTTTATTGGCATATAGTTCTTGATAATAATTTCTAATAATTGTTTCTATTTCCTTGGTGTTAGTCATGATCTCTCCCCTTTCATTCATAATTTTATTAATTTGGGTCCTTTCTCTTTTCTTTTGGATAAGTCTGGCCAGTGGTTTATCGATCTTATTAATTTTTCAAAGAACCAGCTTCTAGTTTCGTTGATCTGATCTACTGTGTTTCTGGTTTCTAATTCATTGATTTCTGCTCTAATTTTAATTATTTCTCTTTTAATGCGTGGCTCAGGCATCATTTGTTGCTTTTTCTCTAGTTCTTTAAGGTGTAGAGTTAGTTGGTAAATTCAGGATTTTTCTATTTTTTTGAGTGAGGCTTGGATGGCTATGAATTTCCCCCTTAGGACCGCAGTATCCCATAGGTTTTGGACCAATGTGTTTTCGTTCTCATTGATTTCCATGAATTGTTTAAGTTCTTCTTTGATTTTCTGGTTGACCCAAACATTCTTGAGCAGAGTGGTCTTTAGCTTCCAAGTGTTTGAATTTCTGCCAAATTTTTTCTTGTGATTGAGTTCCAGTTTTAAAGCATTACCATCTGAGAATATGCAGGGAATAATCTCAGTCTTTTGATAGCAGTTGAGACCTATTTGTGACCCAGTATGTGGTCTATTCTGGAGAAAGTTTATGTGTGCTCGAGAAGAATGAGTATTCTGTAGTTTTAGGGTGGAATGTTCTCTAAATATCTATGAGGTCCATCTTGTCCAAAATATCATTCAAAGCTCTTGTTTCCTTGTTGATTTTCTGCTTAGATGATCTGTCCATTGCTGAGAGTGGAGTATTGAGGTCTCCTACAATTAATGTATTGTTATCAATATGACTCTTTATTTTGGTTAACAGTTGCTTATGTAGATGGCTGCTCCCGTGTTGGGGGCATAGATATTTACAATTGTTAGATCTTCTTGTTGGATAGACCCTTTAAGAATGATATAGTGTCCTTCTGTGTCTCTAATTACAGACTTTAGTTTAAAATCTAATTTGTCTGATATAAGAACTCATAACCTAGCTTTCTTTTGAGGTCCGCTGGCATGGAAGGTGGATCTCCATCCCTTCACTTTCAGTCTGGTTGTATCTTTAGGTTCAAAATGAGTCTCTTGTAGGCAGCATATGGATGGGTCCTGTCTTTTTATCCAATCTG
>NW_027950046.1:0-215 GCF_054177405.1 Leptonychotes weddellii | reverse complement strand
GCAGACCAAAGAGCCCGACTCGAAGCCTGATCCTAGGACCCTGAGATCATGACCTGAGTCAAAGCCAAGAATCAGATGTTCAACCAACTGAGCCCCCCTGGTACCCCTGGAGAAGATTTTAAAACACAAATCTGATAAAAGGACTAGTATCCAAAATATGCAAAACGTTTAAAAGAAAAACAATAACCCAATTAAAAAAGGGACAAAGGATCTGA
>NW_027950045.1:0-215 GCF_054177405.1 Leptonychotes weddellii | reverse complement strand
TGAGCACGCGTGCTCATGTCTGTGTCTGTGTGTGTGTGAGACTGAGCGTTTGTGTGTTCCTGTCTGTGTGTGTGCCTGTGTGTCTGTGTGTGTGTGAGAGACTGAGTGCGTGCGTGTTTGTGTCTGTGTGTGTGTGTGAGAGACTGAGCGCGTGCGTGTTCATGTCTGTGCGTGTTCATGTGTGTGTGTGTCTGTGTCTGTGTGTGTGTGAGACA
>NW_027950044.1:0-215 GCF_054177405.1 Leptonychotes weddellii | reverse complement strand
AGTCCAAATGAGCATCATATCCAAAGGAACTGGGCAGAAAGGCACAAACTAGATTTGACCAGAGACAATGAGGTGGGAAAGGCAGATTCTAAGGAGAAGGTGGCAGGTGGGCCTCAGTGATTCATGAAGCTGCAGGGCTGGAAGTCAGCATGCTAAGCTGGATTGGACAGGCATCAGTAATGACTATCAGTAGAGCTCTGGGGGAGGAAGGCGGC
>NW_027950043.1:0-215 GCF_054177405.1 Leptonychotes weddellii | reverse complement strand
TCTGGAGGATCAGGGAGTAGAAAGACAACAAGGAGACCACAGTGTCATGAAAGTCAACAGAGGAGACCATTTTAAATGGACATGAATGTTACCAGTGTGAAATGTTATGGAAAAGTTAACTTAACTTAGAGGCAGAAACATGTCTGCTTGACATTTGTAAGGCTTTCAGACATTTTGGCAAAAGCAATGTAAGCAAATTCAATGAATGGTAGGGA
>NW_027950042.1:0-215 GCF_054177405.1 Leptonychotes weddellii | reverse complement strand
GGCAGGACTCACTTTGGAGTGGTGCTGACCCTTGTCTGGGCCACGCACACACTGCCAGGCTTGTGGCACTGCTTTGACGGGATCTTGCCAAGAGCGATCGGAGGGGATGGATCTGCTTCGCTGTGGCCTCTTGTCTGTGCCGGGCTGCGGAGAGTCTGTTCTGCCAGTTTTCGGGCTGCTTTCTGGGTTATTTATGCCGACGTGGGTGCTCTCTA
>NW_027950041.1:0-215 GCF_054177405.1 Leptonychotes weddellii | reverse complement strand
GTTGGGAAAATTGGACAGCCACATGCAGAAGAATGAAACTGGACCATTTCCTTACACCACACACAAAAATAGACCCAAAATGGATGAAAGACCTAAATGTGAGACAGGAATCCATCAAAATCCTAGAGGACAACACAGGCAGCAACCTTTGTGACCTCGGACGCAGCAACATCTTGCTAGAAACATCGCCAAAGGCAAGGGAAACAAAGACAAAA
>NW_027950040.1:0-215 GCF_054177405.1 Leptonychotes weddellii | reverse complement strand
TGATTCACGTGGACCAATTGGTATAGCTGAGCTCTGCAAGGTGGAAAGTGGAGGGAGGAGGGAGAAGAGAGCTGGGGAGACAGTCAAGGATGGGACAAAACCCCTCTGATCTCTTTCCCAGCTTCACGCGCAGCTCCGTGAAAGGACAGGACAGCGTACTGCCCTGCGTGCCTGCAGCCGGCGCTCAGGTGCCCCAGCGTGCTGAACGGGCCCCC
>NW_027950039.1:0-215 GCF_054177405.1 Leptonychotes weddellii | reverse complement strand
CTACACAGAGGTTAAAAAATTTGTTTTGTGGCACTCTCTTGGCTTCTACTTCTTTTTTTTTTTTTATTCTTATGTTAATCCTCATATATTACATCATTAGTTCTAGATGAAGTGTTCCATGATTCATTGTTCGTGCATAACACCCAGTGCTCCATGCAGAACGTGCCCTCCTCAATACCCACCACCAGTCCAACCCATCCTCCCACCCCCCTCCC
>NW_027950038.1:0-215 GCF_054177405.1 Leptonychotes weddellii | reverse complement strand
CCGGGCCAGCTCCCCAACGCCCCTGCTCTTGTACTTCTCGCGGCCCTCCGCCAGTTCCTGCTCCAGCTTGGCGAGCTGGTCCAGCAGGTGCCGCTCGCGCTCCCGCAGGAACTGGTGGGCCTGCTCAAACTCAGCCACGATGTACTGCCTCTGGTCCTGGAGCTTCTTCTGCAGGGGTGCGGAGGGGAGAGGGGGTGACACTTCTGCCCTGAGCT
>NW_027950037.1:0-215 GCF_054177405.1 Leptonychotes weddellii | reverse complement strand
CTTGGATGCGGGAGTGGGCTCTGTCCCCTGCGAGCCGGGCTGGGGGCCCGAGTCCCGATGCCTGCACACCCCTTAGGCATGGAGTTGCCGGGTCCTTGCCACGGGGCTCGAAGCCCAAGAGCCAACCGCTGAGTGGGGCCATGCCCCGGGGGGGGGCATCTGACTGTCTGGGACCACGATTCCAACCTGCAGTCCTGCTGCCTGGACGACCCCCA
>NW_027950036.1:0-1233 GCF_054177405.1 Leptonychotes weddellii | reverse complement strand
TGAGCACATGTCTTCAAAACATATGTATGGATTTTAAGCATTTTCTCAAGATGCTGATATAAAATATTTATTGATAGGAGCCTTAGTTTATGATCTATGTGAGTCTTAGCTCAGGTATTGGTATTTTACTCAAAAACCCAACGCTTCACTTTTAAGTTATAGTTTAAGTAGAGAGATCTATTGCAGCAAAAAAAAAAAAAAAAAAGAATTAGCCCTGATTCTGTGGAGATTTGTGTCTTAAATATCAGAAAGACTAGTTATACTTAGTTCCTTATCCTTGTGACTAAAAAACTTAAATATACCCTGACAATTTTATGTGAAACTGTAGTAGTGTTACTCATCCTAGCATAAGTACTGAGTATTATGTTTGCATAATAGCTTAAATTCTGAGGGGAAAAAAAATGAAACCAGGAAAACATCAATTGTATCTCTGTTACTCAGTTGCTTTTACTCTTGCATAAAGAACGTTTGATAAAGACAGCTTAATGTCTTATTTACAATAAAGATTTTTTATGTTTCAGAGCTTTGAAAAATTAACAGATATTAACATATTTGTGATAAAGCCTATTTGAAATTTTCATAGGAATTAAAAGAAGACAATCAAGTTTTATTAGAAACAAAAACCATGTTGGAAGATCAATTAGAAGGAACTAGAGCTCGTTCTGATAAATTACATGAATTAGAAAAAGAGAATTTACAACTAAAGGCTAAACTGCATGATATGGAAATGGTAAGTAATGTAAGGTTGAACAGTTGCATGGCTTCATAGGAAATCTCTCAGATTCATCTGATTTCCCCATAATGACAATAATGACTAGCTCCTGTGGCTTTAACAGAGAAGAGGTGGCTAAATAAATTAGATGCTTCCAATTCTTTATAAAAACAGTATATAAATTTCTGCTTTTGTTACAGAGTGGTATTAATGATTAATTTTGTCTTGTGCTTTGAAAAAACCCTGATAAGCTATTGTGCAAATATGCCTTTAAAATACAGAAATAGAGATGCCTGGGTGGCTTAGTCGGTTAAGCATCTGCCTTCTGCTCAGGTCATGATCCCAGGGTCCTGGGGTGGGGCTCCTTGCTTGGCAGGGAGCCTGCTTCTCCCTCTGCCTGCTGCTCCCCCTGCTTGTGCTCACTCTCTCTCTGACAAATAAATAAATAAAATCTTAAAAATTTTTTAAATAAAATAAAATATAGAAATAAAACTATTTGCTAGGAATGCCTGGGTGGCTCA
>NW_027950035.1:0-12497 GCF_054177405.1 Leptonychotes weddellii | reverse complement strand
TTTTTTTTTTAAAGATTTTATTTATTTATTTATTTGAGAGAGAGAATGAGATAGAGAGAGCATGAGAGGGAGGAGGGTCAGAGGGAGAAGCAGACTCCCTGCTGAGCAGGGAGCCCGATGCGGGACTCGATCCCGGGACTCCAGGATCATGACCTGAGCCGAAGGCAGTCGCTTAACCGACTGAGCCACCCAGGCGCCCGAGCCACCTAATAGTTTTAACACAAACTGATAATCTGTGCTCAAGCAATAATTTCATTAAGGAACTCACCATTTTTTTTTTTAAAGATTTTATTTATTTATTTGACAGAGAGAGATACAGTAAGAGAGGGAACACAAGCAGGGGGAGTTGGAGAAGGAGAAGCAGGCTTCCCCCGGAGCAGAGAGCCCGATGCGGGCCTCAATCCCAGGACCCTGGGATCATGACCTGAGCTGAAGGCAGATGCTTAACAACTGAGCCACCCAGGTGCCCAAGGAACTCACCATTTTTAACTGTGTATTTAGCCTCTTTCACTTTGAATAAAGACCACATTTACCTTCCTGATTCCTGCTGGATAGAACCATGATGACTGGAACTTGAGCAACCATTTTGGACTGTGAGGTGGAAGCCAAGCTGAATTTGGTGGAGCAGTTAGAGACAATAAATCTAGGTCTCTTATGATCATGGAACTATCAAACTAAACTTAATCTACCCACTTCTAAACTTTGTTTAAATGAGCAAAAAATGAACTACTATCTTTTCCAGCCACTGTATTTTTGGCTTTCAGCAGTTGAACCAAATCCTGACTGCTACAACAAAGAAGACAATAAACAAGAAAACAATTTTGGTAAATGCTATTAAAAAAAATAGAATAGAGGGATAGAAAACAGTGGGCTACTTAGATCAGGTGACAAGGAAAGGCCACTCCAAGAAGGTTACATTTAAGTTAAGAGTGGAATGCTAAGAAAGAGCTAACCATGTGAGGTTGTAGGGATTATCCTAAACAGGGGAAACTGGGGGCACAAAGTGATGAGGTGGGAAAGGGCTTGCTTGACATGTTCAAGAATTAAAAAGAGGCAATGTGGCTAGAGCTTAATGGTACCAGACATGGTGGGACAGATGAGCAGATATGCCACAACATCCTGGATTAGTGAGTCATGATAAGAGTGGGTCACTGTGGGAATTTTTTTTCAAGTGTAATATTAAGAGTTGTAAGCAGGATAACACGGGTTTATGTTCTTAAAAACGATTCTGACTGTGTGTGGAAAACAAATGGGGATCAAAAGTGAAAGCACTGCAGAAAGCAGGCCACTGTGGCAGTCTGGGCAAGAGAAGATGGGCTACTGTAGTGGCACTGGGGACAGGGAGTGAAGACAGGTGAGAGATGGATATGAGGGAGGAAGGGTGGAACTTGCGGTTGGATGGGATGTAGGAAGAGGGGAGAATCAGAGATAAAGCTCAGAGATTCCGGCTTAAGCAGCTGGATAGGTGGATGTGCCTTTTTCCGAAGCGAAGGAGATTGGGTGAAGAAGGGGCAGGAAGCGGAGAGCAGGAAGCAGCACGGCAGAGATGGCGGGGAGTCAGGGCTCCATTTGGGACATGCTGAGCTCAAGATGTTGAAGCAGAGGTGTCCAGCCGGCAATTTGAAATAAACATCCAGAGGGCGCCTGGGTGGCTCAGTTGGTTAAGAGACTGCCTTCGGCTCAGGTCATGATCCTGGAGTCCTGGGATCGAGTCCCACATCGGGCTCCCTGCTCGGCGGGGAGTCTGCTTCTCCCTCTGACCCTCCCCCCCTCTCATGCTCTCTGTCTCTCATTCTCTCTGTCTCAAATAAAAAAAAAAAAAATGAAATAAACATCCAGAGCAAGAGAGCAATATGTGGCTTCTAGTGTTTTAAAAAATTCCACATCCACAAATTACCACCGTTGATACTTTAAAAGCAACAACAACAACAAAACTTAGGTCTCTCAGTACTTAATCAAAAGAAAGAAACCACATGAATAAATCTATTTCCAGTAATATTAACTTAATAATGGTTTCAGGCAATGAATAAACAGAACCTCGTGTGTGTTTGGAAACATGATAATGTCAGAACATTCTAAATGTTAATATGTTCTATTGTGGTTTGTTTAGAAATTAAACCAAAAAATAATTTGCTAATTACTTTTGGGTGTCATTTTGGTAAAATGATGTGACAGAGTACCTTCAAATTGTATCTGTTTTACTTATGACATGCTACATTAAATATTAATGTTTGATTTCAAAGATCTGAATTAGATAAAATATTAATTAAAGATAAACAATGAATTAGAACTTTCAAATGGTAAGAAAACACATGATAGCAAAATATATTTTTAAAAGAAACTTCCAGAATGATCTCAGGTGTAGATCATCTATAGCACTCTTTCAACAATCATTAATATTAAAAACAATAACATAAAAGTTTTTATTTTTATTTTTTTAAAGATTTTATGTATTTATTTAGGGGGGAGAGAAAGAGAGAGAGTGCGCGCACGTGCAAGCAAGAGAGAGAGCATGATCAGGGGGAGGGGCAGAAGGAGAGGGAGAAACAGGCTCCACACTGAGCAGAAAGCACCATGACCTGAGTCGAAGGCAGATGCTTAACCAACTGAGCCACCCAGGCACCCTCAAATTAGATTACTATTACAGATAAACAACTTTAGTTTTTCCATTTGGAGTGCATGTATTATATTCTGTGGGGTTTTTTTTTTTTTAAGATTTTATTTATTTATTTGAGACAGAGAGAATGAGAGACAGCATGAGAGGGAGGAGGGCCAGGGAGAAGCAGACCCCCCGCCGAGCAGGGAGCCAGACGCGGGACCCGATCCCGGGACCCCAGGACCACGACCCGAGCCGAAGGCAGCCGCCCAACCAACTGAGCCACCCAGGCGCCCCTATTCTGTGGGTTTTTAAATAGTGCACTCAAAATAAGCCAGTAAGCATATGACAGAAAGAATGCAAATGAAATCACAGAAATAAGCTTAGCCAGTATATTACTGATAGATATCTTTAGCTTGAAAAAGCCACTGGTCCTACTCTTACAGAATATCTTCTTTTTTTTTTTTTTTTCAGAATATCTTCTTTGTCTAGCATTCTGCTGGTGGAGCTTCTTCATACCAGAATCCAACATCATACATCCAGCACATACAAACAGATTTTACTAAAACATTGATTTTTATTTATACCACATTTTCTTCACATTTCTGCAATTAAAAGGTTTTCTTAAATCTGTCATAAAAAAAAAAAAACTCACTCATAATTTCTGTATTTCACCTATCCGCCTTCTACCACTATTTGCTAGTGTGATGGGTGTGTTGTACTTCCTCTATAAAGTGCTGCCTTTACAGACATTTTCAGACATTTAAACCAAAATGAAATCAGGTAAGACCGTACCAAAGAAAACGAATGGATGTGTCCACCAAAAGACATGTAAAGAACATTCATTAAAGCTTTATTCATCTCCAAACCTTTAAAAATAAAAAATCTAATATCCATCAACAGTAGAATGGATAAATTCATACACTGGAATACTATATAGCAAGTAAAAAGAACAAACTACGGCTACACACATTGTGGGTCAATCTCAGAGAACTGCTGCTGAGCAGAAGAAACCAGACACACACATACCAAAATACAGTAATACAGTATAATTCCATTTCTTTGAAGTTTAAGAAAACACAAAACTGATCTATGTATTAAAAACCAGAACAATGGTTGCTGGCTTGGGGAGGTGTTATTGGCTGGGACGCAACTTAGTGGGGCCTTTTGGGATGCTAGAAATGTTCTTTACTTTGATCTAGGTGGTAGTATACAGTTACACATACACATATATACACATGCATGCGTATGTATATAGACATGTAGAAAATAAAGTTTAAGATTAGTGCATTTTACTATATGGATATGTACCTCAATAATTTTTTGAACTCAGTAGTAAATTATAGTACATCTTCCAGTAGACCAATAGAACTTTAAAAAAGGAATAGAACTACATGAATTCAATGGGATGATACCCAAACATATTAAGTAAAAAAAGCAATTGGCAGAGTAGTTTGTTTAGAATGATCCCACTTGTGTGTATTTGTGAGTGTGTGTTTGTGTTTTAATAAATATATGTATGGTGGTATATGCATGGACAGTTTCTGGAAGGATATATAGGAAATTGTTCATAGCAGTTACCTTAGACTATTGGCATGTGGGACTAAAGGTTAGGGTTTATACATAGACTTTTTTTTCATTTTATACTTTTTTATGCTTTTGATATAATTTCTAACCTAATTTAAAAGGTTTCTTTAGGGGCGCCTGGGTGGCTCAGTCGGTTAAGCGACTGCCTTCGGCTCAGGTCATGATCCTGGGGTCCTGTGATCGAGCCCCGCATCGAGCTCCCTGCTCAGCGGGGAGTCTCCTCCTCCCTCTGTGTGCTGCTCCCCCTGCTTATGCTCTCTCTCTCTCTGTCAAATAAATAAATAAAATCTTTAAAAAAATAATAAAAATAAAATGAAAGGTTTCTTTAATCTTTTCTGTGTTTTAAAAATTGCATTAGTTCAAGACATATGAAATTATCATTTTTATAAGTCAAAAAATGAGAGAATATTGACAGTTTCATATAGCTCCATCTAATACAATGAACAGATATAAAGAAACTATATAAAACATTCATTTAGACGTTACTAACTCAGGATTTGAAATAATTCCCATGTTAACATAAAGAATATAACTCAAAACCAATATTATTTGATTATATATTCAAGTTTAATATTTGTTACCCAAAAGTAACTTAATAACCCCTTTTCAAATTGATTATAATTTGAACTGTTCACAAACCAATAATCTCTAGTAGTTTCTGAACCTATTAGTAGTATTATAGAAATATGATGAAAATGGAAAATCTGGTGGCAGATTCTAGTTCTTTCACTGGCTACCTGACCTAGGATAAGCTGCTTGATCGTTCTGGATCTTAGTTTTCTTTAGTATAGCATGGGGAAAATAACGCCTGACCTGTAAGATTACACAAAGGATTAAATTATTGATGCATGTAAAAGCTGTTTGGAAAGTATAAAACACTATCCAAATGTAATCATTATTATTTTAAATGAAGAAAGGAAATAGCCCATATTTACTTTGAAGAGATCAAGTTTGCACTACCTCCATATTGCAATTTCTGTTCTTCCAGATGGGTTGTTCTCCAGTCTTTGATCTCAGGATCTCTTCAGACCCTTTGCGATAATGGATTTTGGTTATTAATGTATACTGTAATAACAATTTAAACCAAAAATGTTTTAATATTTATTTTAAAATAATATTAATATACTCATTCATGGTAACATAAATAACTTTTATGAGCAATAGCTATTCTTTTCTAAAACAAAAACTAGACATCATTTTACATTTTTGCAAAATTTTTTGAGTCTTGCTTAATACAAGATAGTTGGATTCTCATATCTACTGCATTCTATCTGTTGGAACATACTGTTTTGATTGAAATATATGAAGAAAATTTGGCCTTACACAGTAAGTAGTTAGAAAAGGAAGTATTTCAATAACGTTTTCAGATAATTTTTTTTATTTGTAAATTGTCATTTAAAAAAAATTTTTTATTAACATATAATGTATTATTTGTTTCAGGGGTACAGGTCTGTGATTCATCAGTCTTACACAATTCACAGTGCTCACCACAGTACCTACCCTCCGCAGTGTCCATCACCCAGCCACCCATCCCTCCCACCTCACACCAGTCAGAATGGCAAATTAACAAGTCAGGAAACTGACAGATGTTGGCAGGGATGCAGAGAAAGGGGAAACCTCTGACATTGTTGGTGGGAATGCAAGCTGGTGAAGCCACTCTGGAAAACAGTATGGAGGTTCCTCAAAAAGGTGAAAATAGAGCTACCCTATGACCCAGGAATTGCACTACTGGGTGTTTACCCCAAAGATACAAATATAGTGATCCGAAGGGGCACCTGCACCCCAATGTTTATAGCAGCAATGTCCACAATAGCCAAACTATGGAAAGAGCCAAGATGTCCATCGACAGATGAATGGATAAAGAAGATGTGGTATACACACACACACACACACACACACACACACACACACAAACAGTGGAATATTATGCAGCCATCAAAAAAAAGAAATCTTGCCATTTGCAACAATGTGGATGGAACTAGAGGGTATTATGCTAAGCGAAATAAGTCAATCAGAGAAAAACAAGTATCATATGATCTCACTGATATGAGGAATTTGAGAAACAAGTCAGATAATTATTGATATAACTATTTGATACTATATCAAAACCCCGTAGTGGTAGTTCCTTAAAGGTTATTTACAAAGAATCTAAAACCAATGAACTTGGTTCATTGCTTTTTTGTGAACAAAAAGTTCTCATCAATGAACTCCTCCTCTGGGACATTAAAATCCACTGGTCAATCTTATACTTCGAATGGCTCTTTCACTCCACCCATAATTAGGTAACATTATTCATTGGCCATACTGAAAATATCAGTACATAGACTTATTCAGGTCTTCACACATTTCCTTATACAATACTAAAAAATCACGTTAATTGTTATCACTACTCAATTCATCAGAAAAGTCTTTTAGTAGTGGGAAACTCTCAAACTCACTGTGGTAGATACAAGTTTACCAAAATTCTGATTTTTGCTTAAAAACTCAAATTTTAACTTCAGAAAATACTGTAGTAAGTTTTTCCCCCTTTACATGAAAGGTGCCTGGGTGGCTCAGTCAGTTAAGCGCCCAACGATTTCAACTTAGGTGGAGACCTCAGGGTGGTGAGATGGAGCCCTGCGCCTGGCTCCACGCTCAGTGTGGAATCTGTTGGAGATTCAGCCTCTCTCTCTCCCTCTGCCCCTCCCCCTTCTCAAGCACATGCGCGCTCTCTCTCAAATAAATAAATATTTTAAAAAAATGACAGGCTCACTTCATTTGCTTTTCTGAAAACTTCTGCCAAACACCCAAGTTTAAATAAATAGTTTGTATTTCAGTGATTCAAGTAAACATGATGTTCCATAGAAACAAAGTGGCTCGCTCAGTTTGCACTCGAACAACTGCCTAGCACTTTTCTTCAAGACAATCATTGCACTTTCATACTTCAGTATGCAGCCACAGCGCTTTACGTGTACTTTGCACTCTGTCACCCAGATTACTAAAAATACAGATTTTCAAGGGTCGAGATTTAACAAAGTATAATAATTTTTACTGCTTCAACAAGGACCTTCTTAAGTGAAACTTTTTTTTTTTTTTTTACTGTGAGAGCATGGAGGCGAAGAATACAATGACAACTAGGACACTTCAGAGCCACCACCTAAGGTTTCGGCCACACACCCGCAATTCTCATTGTGTGTGCATCATCAGTGCACAACTAGTGAGGAGAATGGCACAGACAAAAGAATGGCAAATAACATCTTAATAGCATTAGGAAAAATCCTCTGGAAATATCTCAGGAGCATCCGGGGTTTGGGGCGGGCTCACTTTGAGAACTGCTGAGCTAAGACTGTAGTCTAGCTGAAGACAACGGATGCATTTTACCTAGCTCAGAGCTGACCCTAATGAGGCTGATTAACATAGTTATGGTTATTCCAATCATGTTTCAGAAATCAATTATTGAGGATATGTAGTTCTAATTTTTATTACTGAGATGCAAAGAATGTTTTTCATCCTTAACAGCGTCCTTCTGGAAAATTAAAATTAACATTACTTGGCTCTCTGCACCTCCTTCCTCACAAAAAAATCACCAAGTCCCTATAATACTTTAAGTGTTCCTTTTAATAAGTACATTCAATTCTGCCTTTGTCTAAGAGCTAGCTGAAAATATCTGCATAGTCGATGAATATTAAGCAGATAGAGTTACAATGCATAGGGGATTATGGGGTATAATTGTTTACCCACCTCCCAGGAGAAGAGTAGAAGCTTACTTTATCTCTAGAAAAATTAGCCTCTGGGTTTTAAGGCACTCAGGGCAGACTTCTGCTTCCTCCACCCAACCATCCATCCAAAAATAATAGTTGAACTTTTAAGATAGGCAGTCCCCAAGAGAGGCCCAGCCAGCATTCCTGGTGGCTCCTCCAGAGCCTGCAGCTGCACCCAGTAGCCTGTCCCTGCCCAGAGTCAGTGCTGGCTTAGAGAGCGAAAAAAAAAAGGGGGCCCGGAGTGGAGCGGAACCACGTCAGTGTGCTGGCAAAGAGGATGAGGTTGGAGGAAGACACAGGAATACGAATTAAGCCAAGGAGATAGGGAGGATGGCAACTAAGGGGAAAGAACTAAGAGAAGGGATGAAGAACAAAGAGGAAGCACCAAATACGGGGTAGAAGGAACACATGAGCAAACTCTCTCTAATTTAAAAGTTTTGGGTTTTTTTTAAAGATTTTATTTCTTTATTTGACAGAGAGAGAGCACAAGCAGGAGGAGTGGACAGAGGGCGAGGGAGAAGCAGGCTCCCCGCCGAGCAGGGAGCCCGATGCGGGACTAATCCCAGGACCCCGGGATCATGACCTGAGCTGAAGGCAGGTGCTTAACCGACTGAGCCACCCAAGCGCCCCTAATTCAAAAGTTTTGCCAGTTAGTTTATGTAATTCTGATGGCGGCGACTGTACATGTGACAAATGGAGAGCAACCACCCTTAACCAAGGCAGAGAGACATGCAGAGCGGGGTTCCTCAAGCCTTGGCACTAGTGACATTACGAACCAGGTAGTTCTTTGTTAGGGGGGCCATCCTGTGCCTTGTACAATATTTAGCAGGATCCCTAGCTGCTACCCGCAAGATGCCAGTAATACTCCCTCCCGGTTGGGACAACCAAAAATGTCTCCAGACATTGCCAGATGTCCTTGCGGAGAGCGGTGAGGTGAGGGAGCAAAATTGCCCCTACTTAAAAACCACCCGTCTAGATGTATTATTATCTCAGCATATGAAACTCTCCATTCCTTTCAAGGACAAACAGCTGCTCTGATTTTTTTTTTTTTTAATGTGACTTTAAATCTCTAACCTCAGGCTGAGTTCTTGGGAATAGTTTCAAATTCTGCCTTAGTTTCTACAGTAATAATGGATTGGCTTCCAGGGGGCTCCTACTTGCGATCTCCAAGATAAAAGTGTGTAGCCGAGAGCCGGTCAGCCTGGGCTCTACAATTACCTCCTTGGGCCTCACTTTCATCACTTCCCAAAGGGGTATGATAGCACCTCACCTACCTTCTGACAGGTAATTCTAAGGCCACAATAAAAGGAGATGTCAAAGTGCTTGGAAAAGTTAGGAGAAAATATAATCAGGCATAATAAACTTCAAAACGGAAACCCATTAACGAACAACGTTAAAGCGTTTGAGGCCCTTTCTCATTTTTAACTCCTCCTGATTTGCCAGGCCGGCACAGGAGTGGGACCCATTTGCCGCTAAAATACCAGTCACTTACTTGCTACTCTAGTGCAGAGAACAAATGTGATCGGATTCTATGAAAAGTTACTGCAGGCAGTCACGGACTTGCGACACTTCATCTGTAGATTAGCTCTTCCTAGCAAACAGTAGCCCAAACCCTTCACCAAAGTCCCAGCTCTGGGCTGCAGCTGTGGTTGTAACAACAAAAAAAAGCCCCAAACACACCCCAGCATCTTTTGAGACATTCTGTGGATTTATTAGTGAAGGCAGGGGAAAAAAAAATTGTAAAAGCCATAAATAGTTTAGGAGAGAGGACTCCAAATAACTCTGTGACACAGAGGTGTTGTAGTGACTGAGTTAGCTTGAGAATTTCAGGATCCGAAAGAAGAGAGAAGAGCAAGAAAGGAAAACTGGAAGATTGCTAAGATAAACTGCATTTCCTTGAGAACTTTCCAGAACACAAGAAAGTAGAAATGTTCACCCTCTTCCTTCCCCTGCTTCCTGCCCTCAGTGGTTCCCATCACTGCTCCATATCATTAAAATATTCTTCCTTCGTATGGGCGGACGTGCACAGCTCATGTAAATAATTCCTTACTGGAAATGTGTTGTTTCTAGCTTTTCTCTTTCTCCTTTCTTCCTTTCCTTCTTTTTCTCTTTCTTTCTAATTATAAATAAACTGAGTAAACAACATCAACAAATCATTATAGGTACATATATGTTTCCTTAGATGCTGTGGAGTTTCTGGATGAGGGGCACATTTTTAAAGATTTCTTTCAAAAAAAAACATTTCATTTTTGATAAGTTTTTTGAGGATTCCTTCTCTTTATCATGGTGCCATCTTGCTGTTCTAGATTTATCTGTACCACTTAGCACTTGAGCACATGCCTAATGATACTTGATATATTTTCTAATTTTGAAATTATCCAAAGGAATGCTTACATGATCTTCAAATCTGGAAATCCCTAAATATAAAGATCACAATTATAACCATTCTTTTTCTTTTTCAGGATTACCATTTGTGCTTTATACTTCTTTAAATGTGCCATATTGAGAAATTATTCAAGAGTTCTATCTTCTCCCTCCTCCCCCCCCCCCACAAACAAGCTTGGCCAGTTGCTGGGCTTCCTCATTCTGTCATCTTCTTTAATTGCCTCTTCTAATTTCCACCCCCTCCCCCATATAATTATTTCTGCAATTTTATGAGGCAATTCTATCAAGAGGCTTGGCTGGATTTTACATATTTTAAAATTAATTATAAACCAAAGTTTTACTGTATGTATCATGCAACCAAAACAAGACCATTCTAACACCATCTTTTCTACAGAAACCATTTTTTAAATGAAGTTTATTGCCACATGTAAACTTCGATGAGCTTTTTCTTTCCTGCCAGGGAAAACCTTTAGATCTCATTATGTATTTCTTTCCATAAATATCAAACAGCCAAGAGCATTAATTCCATATTCCAATGTGCATCTTATCATATGAAACTATTTACAGTAGTGTCTACAAATAGCTTTATAGAAAACATAAATATGCAATAGCATAACATTTGGTTGTGACTATTACAAGAAACGGTAGCAGTAACTCAGTTTTCTTGTGTTGTCCATAGGCTGAGAGCAGAAGGAAAAGGGGGGCTTTGGCAGCAAGTTGGTACACTTAAGGGAACGGCTGAAGACTGCCCCAGTATCTTCGGGGAAGAATTCTGAGAAGGACAACAGAATGCTAACATGTGACATTTGTATGAAGCTACATCACTATGGCAATGTGCAAAAAATACCAGGGAATCTCGTAGGTGCCACTTGAAAATACAATCTCCAGAATTCCCATTTGTCTTCAGACTGCTCACATGCATGGCTTTCTGGGGTCATTTGCTGTTTCGATGTACTGAAAATTATCATCTACCGGCCTGACTCACAGGTGTTGAGAACCAAAAAGAACATTAGAAGTAAGGAAAATTTTCTTCACTTACAAGCAAAGAGACTGATAAACATGTCCAGCTCACTCACTGGTAAGTGACAGCATCAGGACCTGAGTCTCACCAGCCACCAGCCACATTACCACACCCCCGAGGGCCACTCATCCCAGTCACATCACAGGTTAGGCCAAAGACACAGCATGTCCCCAAAGCAACTCACATGCCTACTCGATCAATGAAATTAGGTGGCAAATAGCAAGTACAATCTACCCTTCGCCTCGGTTTCAAGTCCTGTCTCTCAGGAGCTCACATTCTCGTCTGTGATATGCTTCAGGAATTCACCCGCTTTGCAGGTTATTGGGCAGTTAGTGATTCTAAAGCTAGCCCATAGATGAATAGCATCAAATAAGGAAACAGCAATGTAGAAATATGTTTGCCCTATATTTCTCATATTGAATAAAGTAGATTTAGAAATGATATTCCAGTTCTTCTTCTACGTTATAGAGGTGAGGAAGCAGTACCCAAAAAAATAATTAATTTTCTATTACTAAATACGTTTGGGCCTTGCAGGAGATTTTAGCCTGCCTTCCTGTCTTCCTTTCTTCCTTTAACAAATATCAAAGACCTGCTAAAAAATACTTGCAAGGTACCATTCTGAGAGTTGTGGGCATACAAAATCATTTAAAAAAATGAACTCTACTTTTCAAAGATTTACCATCCAATAGGGACACTATTTGTAAACAGAGTGAAGGGGGTAAGTGCTTTAAAAGGCAATACGCGCAAAGTGCTGTGGCAATTTAAAGGAGGGAGTAATTACTTCCAGCGAGAAAGATTCAGGGAGAAAGTGAAATTTATGGCTACTGAAAGAGAGGTAAAATTTGAATAAGTGGGAAGAGAGGGAGGGAATTTTAGATTGAGAGAGTGGAATGATGATAGAAGCAGAAAAAGCCAGGACAGGCACCAGGAAAAAGAGAGTTTGCATTCCACCTGAGCGTGGGGATAAGGATGGGACATGGGAAATGGAAAACAAAGTAAAAAAGATCAACTGGAGGGGCGCCTGGGTGGCTCAGTCGGTTAAGCGACTGCCTTCGGCTCAGGTCATGATCCTGGAGTCCCGGGATCGAGTCCCACATCGGGCTCCCTGCTCTGCGGGGAGCCTGCTTCTCCCTCTCCCCCTCCCCCTGCTTGTGTTCCCTCTCTCGCT
>NW_027950034.1:0-215 GCF_054177405.1 Leptonychotes weddellii | reverse complement strand
TCACCATGTCTGTATGGACTCTTCTCATTCTTCTCATGGCCTGCTTTGTCCCGGCCACAGCTGGCCCTCTTACAATTCCTTAAATGCTGTGTACGCTCCCACCTCAAGGCCTTTGCATTTGCTGTTACTCTTCCTGAAACAGCCTTCTACATTGCCCACTTCTCTAGGTTTCTGCTCAAATGTCACTTCATCAGAGAGAGGTTCTGTAGCCACTT
>NW_027950033.1:0-215 GCF_054177405.1 Leptonychotes weddellii | reverse complement strand
CTCTCTCTATCTCTTTCTCTCTCTCACACACACATTCTCATTCCCCTCTCGTGGTGGCCGATTGCCGGGCGTTCCCAATCTCCCTCCCCCACCCCTTCAGCCAGTTCTTAAAGGAGCAGGCCGGCAATCTTGGAAGGCGGGAGAAATAGGGAAAACTAAATTGTGTGTGTGTGTGTGTGTCCATGCAGCAGCGTGTGTGTGCGCCTGTATGTATG
>NW_027950032.1:0-215 GCF_054177405.1 Leptonychotes weddellii | reverse complement strand
ATAGAGCTACCATATGATCCAGCAATTGCACTACTGGGTATTTACCCCAAAGATACAAAAGTAGGGATCCGAAAGGGTACGTGCACCCCGATGTTTATAGCAGCAATGTCCACAATAGCCAAACTGTGGAAAGAGCCAAGATGTCCATCGACAGATGACTGGATAAAGAAGATGTGGTATATATATACAATGGAATATTATGCAGCCATCAAAAG
>NW_027950031.1:0-215 GCF_054177405.1 Leptonychotes weddellii | reverse complement strand
TGATGTGGGACTCGATCCAGGGACTCCAGGATCATGACCTGAGCCAAAGGCAGTCGCTTAACCAACTGAGCCACCCAGGCGCCCCTTTCCTTGCTCTCTTATCTTCAGTTGTTTTCCATCATATGTGGAATAAAATCCAAAGTCTTGTATGGCTTACATGGCCCTACATAATTTCACCTCTAGCTACCTTTTAGACCATGGTTCTTATCACTCTT
>NW_027950030.1:0-215 GCF_054177405.1 Leptonychotes weddellii | reverse complement strand
AGACACAAAGAAATGAAAAAACGTTCCATGCTCATGGATTGGAAGAACAAATATTGTGAAGATGTCAATGCTACCTAGAGCAATCTACACATTCAATGCAATCCCCATCAAAATACCATCAACTTTTTTCAAATAAATTGCCAAGCTTTTTAAAAAGTCACAGTAAATTGATCACAGCAAAGTCCAATGAACATCTCTCTTGCCATGGCAACCAT
>NW_027950029.1:0-215 GCF_054177405.1 Leptonychotes weddellii | reverse complement strand
AATGAGAGGGAGGAGGGTCAGAGGGAGAAGCAGACTCCCTGCCGAGCAGGGAGCCCGATGCGGGACTCGATCCAGGGACTCCAGGATCATGACCTGAGCCGAAGGCAGTCGCTTAACCAACTGAGCCACCCAGGCGCCCAAATTGGACCACTTTCTTACAGCACTGACAAAAATAAACTCAAAATGGTTTAAAGATCTAAATGTGAGGGGTGCCT
>NW_027950028.1:0-215 GCF_054177405.1 Leptonychotes weddellii | reverse complement strand
GTAAACAAACTGTGGTATACACATAGAATGGAATATTATTGTTTTATAAAGGAAAGAAATTCTGATACAATACAAACATGGATGAAACCCAAGTGTCCATTGATGGATAAATGGTAAACAAACTGTGGTATACACATAGAATGGAATATTATTGTTTTATAAAGGAAAGAAATTCTGATACAATACAAACATGGATGAACCCTGAAGACATTATG
>NW_027950027.1:0-215 GCF_054177405.1 Leptonychotes weddellii | reverse complement strand
TGATTTTTTTTATGTCAACATGCATTATTTTAAATACATTATATTCTAAATAGATTACTTCCAAATATATTTTCTGTGTTTCCATTTTTGGCAGATTGAGGTAAAGTTAAATACCATCTCACAGAAAAGCACAAAATTCTGTATTCAAAAATAGTCAAGTTCAAAAGAAAGGGCTTGATGGCCAGAACATCGAACATCTCCAACTGCCTAAGGGA
>NW_027950026.1:0-215 GCF_054177405.1 Leptonychotes weddellii | reverse complement strand
GTTTTAATGCCCGTGCGTAAAGATGTGGTGAGTGTTTCTTCGATGAGGAAATGTAATTATTTCTGTGGCATGCCTCTGAACTTTGAACAATCCCCGGAATACCTATATTACTCACATATACACACTCATCCGACCTCAGGTTTGACATCACGTATTTGACAATGTTTCCTATGTAATTTAGCACACCAAAGAAACCTAACTAATCTAACATCTTT
>NW_027950025.1:0-215 GCF_054177405.1 Leptonychotes weddellii | reverse complement strand
AAGAGCACAGAACCCCTGAGCAGCAGAATCAGAACTTGAACCTAGGCCTTCTGACTCCAAACCTGGGGCTTTGTCCACTGAACAGTGTGCCTTCCAACTGCATCTGGTGGGACTTCAGAAAGGCCCAGCCCATTCCCACATAACAAGGCCTTTCAAAGTCAGCCTGCCCCCTCACACACACACACACACACACACACACACCCAACACACAGACA
>NW_027950024.1:0-1233 GCF_054177405.1 Leptonychotes weddellii | reverse complement strand
TTTTTTTTTTTTTTAAACAGCTTTATTGAAGTATGATGGATATACAACCACTTTATACGTTAAGGTATACATATACATTGTGAAACGATCACTGAATCAGGCTAATTAATATGTCCACTATCTCCACATAGCTACCTTTTCTTTTTGGGTTTCTGTGTGTGTGTGTGTGTGTGTGTGTGTGTGTGTGTGTGTGTGTGTGATGAGAAGACTTAATCCAAGATCCACACTCTTAGCAAACCTCAAGTATACAAAAGAGTATTGTTAACGATAGTCACCTTGCTGTACATTAGATCCCCAGAACTATTTCATCCAGTGAAAGGAAAAATTTGTACCCTTGAGGTTAAGGATATTCTTTTGAGTCTCTCATTTGTCTTCATTTATTTTTCAAGGTTTGTAAATCATATCATTGAAGGTAGCATGCTGTATATTGGAACCTCGCTACATTTTTTTAACCTGGCATTTCTAGGGGGATTGGCCTCACTCCCCCTTTCAACTGCATGGGGGCCACGAGTGTATATCTAAAAACAAAACTCTTACTTTCAAAGTTCTTTATCATCATCCCCAAAAGTAATTTCAAGCATCTCTTAATTGGAGGAGCAGGGTTAGCATTTGGCAAAATAGAGGCAAGAAGAGGTGGGGGAAAGGGCCTCAGCCAGCAGGTGGGGGACAAGATTCTGGTCCCTGCTCTGCCCCATGGACCACGTCCATCAGGCAAGTCACTGACCTCTGAGCCTCAATCTCCTGAGCTGACCAATGAAGATGATGAACTACAGGATCTTGAAGCTGTAAAACTGTATAAATATATGAGATGCAATGGACTATCATTTAGACCTCTTGGGGGCTTGAGAGGCTAAAGATGGAAAAAAATTAGAATCTGTCTGGGTAACCTTTCTGGTATGTGAGCACTAGTTATGTGGGGCACAGGGAAATTGGCCCAAAGGTCCTCCCATCCCATTTTGCAAGCTCATTTATGAATTATTCATGTCTTACACACAGCATGAAAAGGGGGAAGGTAATTGCTGGTTTGACCTCTGAGAGGAGATAAGCCCGGGGAAGGAATGTTGTTTGCCAGAGAGTATAGAACATGGGCTTTTCAGACGAAAAGGGCCTTTACAGATGATCCAGTCTGCACCCATCCACTTCCAGACAAAGGAAACAGCACGTATATTGACTTCAGAGATGGTATCCAGATCACACAGCTCGCTTGTTGCAGAATCAGAACATCGCACCGCA
>NW_027950023.1:0-215 GCF_054177405.1 Leptonychotes weddellii | reverse complement strand
AATTACTGCCTATGTTCTGTCCTAGGATTTTTATGGTTTTAGGTCTCACATTTAGGTCTTTAATTCATTTTTTTTTAATTTATTTAAATTTTTTATTCTTACGTTAATCCCCATACATTACATCATTAGTTTTAGATGAAGTGTTCCATGATTCATTGTTTGTGCATAACACCCAGCGCTCCATGCAGAATGTGCCCTCCTCGGTACCCACCACC
>NW_027950022.1:0-215 GCF_054177405.1 Leptonychotes weddellii | reverse complement strand
TCGCTGTAACTGTACGGGCCCGGTTGGTCAGGCCCTGGCCTTGGCGTGGCTTGTGTGTGTGAGTTAAAGTAAACAAGCTGCAGGGTGTGTCTGGTGCAGGATCGGAAGCCGAGTGAAAAGGGAAGGGAATGCAGGTGTGGTGTTGCCTGCAGGGGCTTGGTGGAGAGCAGCACGGGAATCCAGGACGATCCCAAAGGCCCCCTGGGGACCTGAGC
>NW_027950021.1:0-215 GCF_054177405.1 Leptonychotes weddellii | reverse complement strand
GTGGTGTGAAATAGAGGTCAAAGGTCCTCTTTTTCCCTACGGATATCCAGTGGTTCCAGCACCATGGTTGAAAAAACTCTCCCGCTTGGATTCCTTTGGTTCCTTTGTTGACGATCAAGTGACAACTGCAGTGGGGGGGGTCTGTTTCTGGGCTCTCCTCTTTTCCATCGATCTATTAGAAGATCCCATCCAAGTACCGCACTGTCTTGAAATTG
>NW_027950020.1:0-215 GCF_054177405.1 Leptonychotes weddellii | reverse complement strand
AATCAGGGCATGAATTATTATTATTATTATTTTAAAGATTTTATTTATTTATTTGACAGAGAGAGAGATAGCGAGAGCAGGAACACAAGCAGGGGGAGTGGGAGAGGGAGAAGCAGGCTTCCCGCCGAGCAGGGAGCCCGATGTGGGACTCGATCCCAGGACCCTGGGATCATGACCTGAGCCGAAGACAGACGCTTAATGACTGAGCCACCCAG
>NW_027950019.1:0-215 GCF_054177405.1 Leptonychotes weddellii | reverse complement strand
GACGTGCCGCAACCTGGAGGCAGGACTGGGAGCTCTGCAGAGGGGCGCACAACCCAGGCCACTGCAGTTTATAGCAGCATGGACAGAAATGGAAATGGTGTGGCCTGGAGAGCTCACTGAAGAACAGTCTGTGATCTCTCTGCTCTGAGGCAGAGGGTTGGAAACGGTCTCTTCTGCTCTGACTCACAGAAGAGTTGCATAAAGCCACCAGGGAA
>NW_027950018.1:0-215 GCF_054177405.1 Leptonychotes weddellii | reverse complement strand
GGCTACACTAGACACAGATTTCCAGCGTAGACAAAGCAGCCTCCTACTGGCAGACGATGCCGTGTAGGACTCTCATCCCTAGAGACAAGTCAGTGCCTGGCTTCAAAGCCTCAGAGGACAGGCTGACTCCTGTTAGGGGCTAAGGCAGCTGTTGCCTTCAAGGGGGAGCCCGTGGTCAGTGACCATTCTGAGACTCCTCGGGCCCTTGAGAATGA
>NW_027950017.1:0-215 GCF_054177405.1 Leptonychotes weddellii | reverse complement strand
TGTTGCTATTCCTTTTTTCGATCTCCTGTTGAGTTTGTAGGTGTTCAGAATGGTTTGATCCCTATCCAGCTGAATTCCTGAGAGGAGACGAAATCCAGGTCTCCTACTCCTCCGCCATCTTGCTCTGCCCCTGAAATCAGGATCTTAAGGAGATATCTGTCCTCCCATGTTCATTGCAGCATCATTCACAATAGCTTAAATTTCCATCAACAGAT
>NW_027950016.1:0-215 GCF_054177405.1 Leptonychotes weddellii | reverse complement strand
CCCCCCACCTCTATCCCCTCTAGAACCCTCAGGTTCTTTCTCAGAGTCCATAGTCTCTCATGGTTCGTCTCCCACTCCGATTTCCCCCCCTTCATTCTTCCCTTCCTGCTTTTTTTTTTTTTTAACATATACTGTATTATTTGTTTCAGAGGTACAGGTCTGTGATTCAAGTCTTACACAATTCACAGCTCTCACCATAGCACATACCCTCCCCA
>NW_027950015.1:0-215 GCF_054177405.1 Leptonychotes weddellii | reverse complement strand
TGGGCCTGCAAGACCTGAAGATGGCAAAGGGTCATAAGACAGAGAAAGTGAACAACAGGATTGGCAGGGTTACCCACTGGGGGCACCAATCTGGCTCTGGCCTGCTAGGTTCCCTCCCAGCTGTTCTTTTTTTTTTTTTTTTTCTCAGAGAGAGAGAGAGAGAGAGCATGAGAAGCGGGGGAGGGGCAGGGGAGGGAGCAAATCTCAAGCAGACT
>NW_027950014.1:0-215 GCF_054177405.1 Leptonychotes weddellii | reverse complement strand
AAGGCTTCATGGAGTGTGAAAGGAAGTGTGAACCCTGTTCGTCCTAGTCCCTTGTCAGGCTTTCATCTTCTCCTCCTGCATGCCTCATCTCTACCCCACATAATATTTCTCTTCTCTCTAATTTTCATGGAAATTTAACACTTCCAAATATCTATGTAGAATACTAAAATTAAAATAAAAATAAGAAGATAAAGGGTATTATCTGCATGACTGTG
>NW_027950013.1:0-1233 GCF_054177405.1 Leptonychotes weddellii | reverse complement strand
CCACCTAGGCGCCTCTCTGCTTCTCTTACTCTTAACACATACTTTGAAATCTGGCTACGTCTAACAAATACTTCTGCTCACCAGCCAGTTATCTATACTGAAACATCTGGAAAAGTTTTGCCTATGCTCTACAAACTATGTACTTATTTATCTAATAGGTTTGGATAATCTCAAAAGCAAATACATGCTATAGACTGGATCTCTAAAATTCATTCTGGCCCCAGAGAATCAGAATCTCTATGAGAGGGATATAGACACTGCATCTGTTAAGCTCTCCAGATGGTTCTACTGTGCAGCTATGGCTGAGATTTCTCTGCTCTGTCCCACCTAGGCTGGCTAACAAACATTCCCCATATGCACTAAGAGTCCCTACCTCTGCTTTATTGATTTACTTCATCTCATCCACCTAGGTTCTCCCTTTCTAGCTAAATCTTATATAAGGCCGATCTCACCATAAAGCTCTGTCTAGTGATTCAGCTACGTTACAAATTGAGCTTCTCAAAGGTTAATTTTTAATCAGTTGATAACATCAGCCAAATCAGTTCAAAATATTTTCTGAATATCTACTACCATTTGCTACTTAAACCTATGCATGCTGGACCATTATTTTTAAAGTTTCAAAATTAAATACTTATTTTATTAGCACTGAACTCTTCATCTGCATATATTTGCACTGTGCAGTTAGAAGAGTTTGGGCAGCATCTGAGGAAGGGGTGAAAATAAGACAACCCAAGAAAGCTCGGGAGAGTGAACCTCATGGAAATAATTATGAGACAAATGAGGACACTTGGCTGTTTGCCAGGAGAGAGGGGGAGTGGGAAAGGGAGGGATGAAGACTAAGGGGGTTTCAAATTTTAAAAATGAAAATGCTTCTAAGTAAAAAGCCAGAGAATTTTCTTTCACCGTCTCAGTGGGTCCAGAGAGGTAACCATCATGAGTGAACTGTCTGCTGTTTGGTATGTAGACATTATTATCTAATGAAAAGTGTATTCTTTGCATTTCACTTCAAATTACCCTACATATTTGGTTCAGAGATCATAGTTTTTTGCTAAAAAAATTCTGAAGACATACTTGTATTAAATTGATTGTGGCAAATTCTCAGCAGCACATAGCCCCAAATTCATAGAGACAATGTCACATACCAGAGCAGAAAATGAAAATCTTAGTCAATAAAATACTATTTTAGCTACCTGACAGCAACTGGGCTAGCACTCAGAAAATCTGTGTTCCTGA
>NW_027950012.1:0-215 GCF_054177405.1 Leptonychotes weddellii | reverse complement strand
ATTGTCTTGGTGGAGCGGATTGTGTGGAGAGGTATTGGGGTGGGACGATGGGAACAGGGCCTATGGGGATGGGGCAGGAATTGGGTCCCATATGCTGAGAGGAGCCTTCTCTAATGGTCTGACCTTGTAGGGTACTCTCCATCTCTGGTGCCTAGAGTGCCAGGAGGTCACCACTGCCAGGACAGTGAGGTCCAGGGTGCCCCTAGCCCCTAGAC
>NW_027950011.1:0-215 GCF_054177405.1 Leptonychotes weddellii | reverse complement strand
CGGGAGCCACCTGTAAGAGAGGTTCTGTCCCTCAGCCTGGGATGTGCAGGCTAGTGGGGGCTGGGTACTGGGGGTCCTGTCTCCTTCTCCCCATGCTGGGCCCGGGGGTGGGACCGGAGGTGGCCTGGGTCCCTCCCTGCCCCGTAAACAGGGAGGACAAGATCCGTGGTTTCAGATCTTCATCAGTGGTCACTGTTTCACCAACCAAAGTGTAT
>NW_027950010.1:0-215 GCF_054177405.1 Leptonychotes weddellii | reverse complement strand
GGTAAATCGCAAAGAAAAAAAAAAGGCAAAAAATGTGATTAAGAAAATAAGAGACTATCTTCTTGGAGGGATTAACAATCCTCAGATTCCGCAGTTCCTTGAACGCCTCAAAAAAACAAAATTTGTTCGGGGCGCCTGGGTGGCTCAGTTGGTTAAGCGACTGCCTTCGGCTCAGGTCATGATCCCGGAGTCCCGGGATCGAGTCCCGCATCAGG
>NW_027950009.1:0-215 GCF_054177405.1 Leptonychotes weddellii | reverse complement strand
TTAGCAGCATTAAATTAAAGTGCTTTTTGCCACACTTCTGTCAAGAGTCTTTCCCTCACTGGGAAAAATTTAATTTTACTTACTGTATAAGAAACTCAAAATTCCATTCATTGCCCAGGGGCTACATTCAAAAACATTCATGTTTAGTTATTAAATAATTTCTTTTTCCCCAAAAAGCACAAAATTCACTGGAATCATGTGACAATGATTTCTCC
>NW_027950008.1:0-215 GCF_054177405.1 Leptonychotes weddellii | reverse complement strand
GTTTGCAAATTCACTATATGGTTTGCAAATTTTTTTCCCATTCAGTACATTGCCTTTTTATTTTATTGATTATTTCTTTTGCTATGCAGAAGCTTGTAAGTTTGATGTAGTCCCACTTGTTAATTTCTGCTTTTGTTGTTTGAACTTCTGTGTCATATCCAAAAACTCATTGCTAAAACAAATGTCAAGAAGTTTCTTTCCTATGCTTACTTTTG
>NW_027950007.1:0-215 GCF_054177405.1 Leptonychotes weddellii | reverse complement strand
AAGAGGAAAAAAAGTAAGAAAAAAGCAATGGTAGACAGGAGTATTATATGAAAAGATCACAATAATTCAAAATATATCAAATTCCACTATCAGTATAAGCATGCTGAGCTAGCTAAAGGATTCCCAAACTCTCAGTTTGGATATTTTAAAAATCTATGTATAGCCTACTTATAAGAGTCACAGAAAAAAATGAAGATAGTAAAAAACTGAATATA
>NW_027950006.1:0-215 GCF_054177405.1 Leptonychotes weddellii | reverse complement strand
GCTGAGCAGGGAGCCAGATGCGGGACTCGATCCTGGGACTCCAGGATCATGACCTGAGCCGAAGGCAGTCGCTCAACCGACTGAGCCACCCACGTGCCCGATCCAGTGTTTTTTCCCTCTGACGTTCACCTCATGCCATTAATTTTTTCTCATGATCTTGATACGGTCCAGACCCCAATCCAGCCCTGTACTTATGTGCCACTTACCCCCTTACA
>NW_027950005.1:0-215 GCF_054177405.1 Leptonychotes weddellii | reverse complement strand
GTGGAGCAGGGAGCCCGATACGGGGCTCGATCCCAGGACCCTGGGACCATGACCCGAGCCGAAGGCAGACGCTTAACCGACTGAGCCACCCAGGTGCCCCAGCATTGGACTTTTGATTTCAGCTCAGGTCATGATCTCAGGGTTGTGAGATCAAGCCCCGCATTGGGCTCGCATTGGACGTGGAGCCTATTTAAGATTCTCTGCAAGATGCCTCA
>NW_027950004.1:0-215 GCF_054177405.1 Leptonychotes weddellii | reverse complement strand
ACATATATTGCATTATTTGTTTCAGAGGTACAGATCTGAGATTCAACAGTCTTGCACAATTCACAGCACTTACCAGAGCACATACCCTCCCCAGTGTCTATCACCCAGTCACCCCATCCCTCCCACCCCACCCCCCACTCCAGCAACCCTCAGTTTGTTTCCTGCAATTAAGAATTCCTCATATCAGTGAGATCATATGATACATGTCTTTCTCT
>NW_027950003.1:0-215 GCF_054177405.1 Leptonychotes weddellii | reverse complement strand
AAGAGCACAGAACCCTTGAGCAGCAGAATCAGAACTTGAACCTAGGCCTTCTGACTCCAAACCTGGGGCTTTGTCCACTGAACAGTGTGCCTTCCAACTGCATCTGGTGGGACTTCAGAAAGGCCCAGCCCATTCCCACATAACAAGGCCTTTCAAAGTCAGCCTGCCCCCTCACACACACACACACACACACACACACCCAACACACAGACACA
>NW_027950002.1:0-1233 GCF_054177405.1 Leptonychotes weddellii | reverse complement strand
GTGAATAACGAGGATCTCCCCTAGTTTTGCAAGCCTTTTTGGGGTGGTCTACCCTACCTATAGGCATTGAATATTTTTGCCACAGATTTGTCACTTTCTGGTCAATTGTCTGGTCTGTTCTTATGGTCATACAGATTTATCCTAAACTCTAAACATCAAAGGTAGCCATGTAGAATTTCTTGCAAATATTTTTGCAGAGGTCACCCGTTTATTTTTTGTGCACTGAAGTTTTTAATTACATAGTCAACACTGTTATTCCCTTTCATTTTTTGTCTAAGCTTAGGAAACTCAAGGGTGATGATTTTTAATTGGAAAGAGCAAAACACATGTAGATGGCTGGGGGAGGATGCCCACACTGGGGGAGGTGACCGAATGCGGAGATTCTTCAATTGAGTTTGAGTCTCCACAGCCAGTTTCATCCTATCTTAGGACACTTAAAAAGTCCCGCTGGAGGTAATCTACTTGAAAACGCTTTGTAAACTTAAAAATGCTGTCAAAAGTGTAAGAGCATAATACTTTCTGATTTGTAGACTTGTGCCAGCAATCTTGGAGGACAGGAGGAAGGCCAAAAAGAGCAAAAAGAGAGGCAGATATTCCTTAGAAATGGAAAACACTTTAATTTTCTGAAATAGAAAATGAGAAATGATAGATCTTTCCAAGTATGGCTAAGAAAGCTCTTTTAAAGGTGATTCCCTAGCAAAATCAGAGCTTTCTCAGGTTGACTATGTTTGTGGCTTTTACCATGGGCCCCATTCTTTTTTTTTTTTTTTTTTTTTTTAAAGATATTTATTTATTTATTTGACAGAGAAAGACACAGCGAGAGAGGGAACACAAACGGGGAGTGGGAGAGGGAGAAGCAGACTCCCCACCGAGCAGGGAGCCCGATGCGGGACTCGATCCCGGGACTCCAGGATCATGACCTGAGCCGAAGGCAGTCGCTTAACCAACTGAGCCACCCAGGCGCCCACCATGGGCCCCATTCTTACCTTTATGCCCAGTCTTCGTGTGTGCTGTGGTCCCACCAGATAGAGCTCTTCCCTCCTGCAGGATAGTGCTTCCGTGGTCTGGAACTTTCCTAAAGCATTTTTAAAAATGATTTATTCATTTTGGAGAGAGAGAAAGAGCACAAGCAGGAGGGGCAAGGAGAGGCCGAGAGAATCTCCAACAGACTCCCCACTGAGTGCAGAGCCCAACATCTGCTGGATATCACAACTCTGAGATCACGACCTGAGC
>NW_027950001.1:0-215 GCF_054177405.1 Leptonychotes weddellii | reverse complement strand
TTATTAAAAGAGGGCGCCTGGGTGGCTCAGTTGGTTAAGCGACTGCCTTCGGCTCAGGTCATGATCCTGGAGTCCCTGGATCGAGTCCCGCATCGGGCTCCCTCCTCGGCAGGGTGTCTGCTTCTCCCTCTCCCACTCCCCGTTTGTGTTCCCTCTCTCGCTGTGTCTTTCTCTGTCAAATAAATAAATAAAATCTTTTAAAAAAAATTATTAAA
>NW_027950000.1:0-215 GCF_054177405.1 Leptonychotes weddellii | reverse complement strand
TGCTCTGCTTCCAGCGCCAAGCATAGTCTTCTACCCACCAGTTCCTGCAGTTCTGTGTGAGCTGTAGTTTAAAGTCAGCATCTCAACATCCACTGGGCAAAGACTTCGGGAAGGGGCTGTTATGCACCACCCTGGACCTAGTGTCAGGGATCAAATGGTGAATAAGAACAGACACTGGGGGTGCCTGGGTGGCTCAGTCATTAAGCGTCTGCCTT
>NW_027949999.1:0-215 GCF_054177405.1 Leptonychotes weddellii | reverse complement strand
TTCTCCAAAAGAGATTGGGGGCTATTACGGCCCTCCAGGATCCAGATATAATTGAGTCTTTACCAAACAGCAATTTTAAAGCCTTCACTGGCTATTTGTGTGGCTGAGGAAGTAGCCACTCAGTGCTAAGGTGAAGCTGCTTTTTATGTGCTTTTGTATTATTCATCTTGACATAGTGTTTTATAATATTAATAAAGTCTCACTTTACGCTCAAC
>NW_027949998.1:0-215 GCF_054177405.1 Leptonychotes weddellii | reverse complement strand
CAAAATATATGAATTGTCCTTATCTAAATACCAACTGCTCTTATATAAATACAGTTGATTTTAAAGCCATCAATAGTGTGGCTTTTTTTAAATCTTCACCAACACTGTTATCTAAAAAATAGTAAAGATTTTTTACGAGGTCCTACTATCCTCTAGAAAACAGAAAAACAAATATAATGGGTTTCTGGTACCCTATAGTTCACAGTTAATTGCAT
>NW_027949997.1:0-215 GCF_054177405.1 Leptonychotes weddellii | reverse complement strand
CAATGCTTATATAATACTTTTGTCATCCAGGATGATGTACTTTTTAAAATTATGTTATGTTAATCACCATACATTACATCATTCGTTTTTGGTGTAGTGTTCCATGATTCATTGTTTGCATATAACACTCAGTGCTCCATGCAGAACGTGCCCTCCTTAATGCCCATCACCAGGCTAACCCATCCTCCCACCCCCCTCCCCTCTAGAACCCTCAG
>NW_027949996.1:0-215 GCF_054177405.1 Leptonychotes weddellii | reverse complement strand
GAGTTTCCAGCCTCTCATGCAGCTTTTGACACATGACTTTAACTCTCCTTACCTAATGTTTGGTCTGTTGTATTTATCTCTATTGTCAGATTGGAAAATATTTACCCTCAATTGAGCACATTCTTTTTCCTTGTTTCTACTTATAAATGAATTCAGTGCTCATCATAAATCCTATTTCAGACATTTTATCTGGATTTTTTTCATTTTTTGTTAGT
>NW_027949995.1:0-215 GCF_054177405.1 Leptonychotes weddellii | reverse complement strand
TTTTTTTAAAGATTTTTATTTATTTATTTGAGACAGAGAGAATGAGAGAGAGAGAGCACATGAGAGGGGGGAGGGTCAGAGGCAGAAGCAGGCTCCCTGCCGAGCAGGGAGCCCGATGCGGGACTCGATCCAGGGACTCCAGGATCATGACCTGAGCCGAAGGCAGTCGCTTAACCAACTGAGCCACCCAGGCGCCCCTAGAAAGCATTTTCTAA
>NW_027949994.1:0-215 GCF_054177405.1 Leptonychotes weddellii | reverse complement strand
GGTTTTCTTTTTTTTTAAAGATTTTATTTATTTATTTGAGAGAGAGAGAATGAGAGAGAACACATGAGGGGGGATAGGGTCAGAGGGCAAAGCAGACTCCCTGCCGAGCAGGGAGCCCGATGTGGGACTCGATCCAGGGACTCCAGGATCATGACCTGAGCCGAAGGCAGTCGCTTAACCAACTGAGCCACCCAGGCGTCCCCGTTGGGTTTTTA
>NW_027949993.1:0-215 GCF_054177405.1 Leptonychotes weddellii | reverse complement strand
AAGCTGCTATGAACATTTGTGTACAGATTTCCAAGTGGACATAGGCTTTTATTAACTTGAGTAAATATCTAGAAGTGGAATGGCTGGGTCATGTGGCAAGTGTGTGCTGAACTGGGAAACTACAGAGCGATTTTCCTGCGTGGCTGCACCATTTTCATGCCTGACTCAGCAATGGAATGGGTGTGAGTCCCAGTAGCTCTGTCTTCCTGCTAACT
>NW_027949992.1:0-215 GCF_054177405.1 Leptonychotes weddellii | reverse complement strand
TAGGGAGACCCATTTCCAGGAAGCTAATAGTCCATGTGGACGATGATGAGGCCCTACATAACTTTATGTGTGAATTTTTTTTTTATTCTTATGTTAATCCCCATACATTACATCATTAGTTCTAGATGAAGTGTTCCATGATTCATTGTTCGTGCATAACACCCAGTGCTCCATGCAGAATGTGCCCTCCTCAATACCCACCACCAGGCCAACCC
>NW_027949991.1:0-1233 GCF_054177405.1 Leptonychotes weddellii | reverse complement strand
CCACCTAGGCGCCTCTCTGCTTCTCTTACTCTTAACACATACTTTGAAATCTGGCTACGTCTAACAAATACTTCTGCTCACCAGCCAGTTATCTATACTGAAACATCTGGAAAAGTTTTGCCTATGCTTTACAAACTATGTACTTATTTATCTAATAGGTTTGGATAATCTCAAAAGCAAATACATGCTATAGACTGGATCTCTAAAATTCATTCTGGCCCCAGAGAATCAGAATCTCTATGAGAGGGATATAGACACTGCATCTGTTAAGCTCTCCAGATGGTTCTACTGTGCAGCTATGGCTGAGATTTCTCTGCTCTGTCCCACCTAGGCTGGCTAACAAACATTCCCCATATGCACTAAGAGTCCCTACCTCTGCTTTATTGATTTACTTCATCTCATCCACCTAGGTTCTCCCTTTCTAGCTAAATCTTATATAAGGCCGATCTCACCATAAAGCTCTGTCTAGTGATTCAGCTACGTTACAAATTGAGCTTCTCAAAGGTTAATTTTTAATCAGTTGATAACATCAGCCAAATCAGTTCAAAATATTTTCTGAATATCTACTACCATTTGCTACTTAAACCTATGCATGCTGGACCATTATTTTTACAGTTTCAAAATTACATACTTATTTTATTAGCACTGAACTCTTCATCTGCATATATTTGCACTGTGCAGTTAGAAGAGTTTGGGCAGCATCTGAGGAAGGGGTGAAAATAAGACAACCCAAGAAAGCTCGGGAGAGTGAACCTCATGGAAATAATTATGAGACAAATGAGGACACTTGGCTGTTTGCCAGGAGAGAGGGGGAGTGGGAAAGGGAGGGATGAAGACTAAGGGGGTTTCAAATTTTAAAAATGAAAATGCTTCTAAGTAAAAAGCCAGAGAATTTTCTTTCACCGTCTCAGTGGGTCCAGAGAGGTAACCATCATGAGTGAACTGTCTGCTGTTTGGTATGTAGACATTATTATCTAATGAAAAGTGTATTCTTTGCATTTCACTTCAAATTACCCTACATATTTGGTTCAGAAATCATAGTTTTTTGCTAAAAAAATTCTGAAGACATACTTGTATTAAATTGATTGTGGCAAATTCTCAGCAGCACATAGCCCCAAATTCATAGAGACAATGTCACATACCAGAGCAGAAAATGAAAATCTTAGTCAATAAAATACTATTTTAGCTACCTGACAGCAACTGGGCTAGCACTCAGAAAATCTGTGTTCCTGA
>NW_027949990.1:0-215 GCF_054177405.1 Leptonychotes weddellii | reverse complement strand
AAATCGGAGGGAGAGCTGAACCATGAGAGACTATGGACTCTGAGAAACAAACTGAGGGTGTTAGAGGGGAGGGGGTGTGGGGGGATGGGTTAGCCTGGTGACGGGTATTAAGGAGTACATGTACTGCATGGAGCACTGGGTGTTATACAAAACCAATGAAACATGGAACGCTACATCAAAAACTAATGATGTATTGTATGGTGACTAACGTAACA
>NW_027949989.1:0-215 GCF_054177405.1 Leptonychotes weddellii | reverse complement strand
TCTGCTTCTCTCTCTGACCCTCCCCCCTCTCATGTGCTCTCTCTCATATAAATAAATAAAATTAAATTAAAAAAATATATTTTTGTACAGCATTTTAAAGAAAGTGTGCATAAACTATGTTACAGTGTCGTGTATTTGCACGTGGGTACCCTTTGCCCGTGTGCGTTTGCTTGTGCACCCATCCCCTCCACACACACACACACACGCGCGCGCGC
>NW_027949988.1:0-215 GCF_054177405.1 Leptonychotes weddellii | reverse complement strand
GCTGCAGTTTATAGCGGCACGGACAGAAACAGAGACAGTGTGGCCTGGAGGGCTCACTGAAGAACAGACTGAAGTCTCTCTGCTCTGAGGCAGAGGGTTGGAAATGGTCTCTTCTGCTCTGACTTGCGGAGGAGACACGGAAAGCTGCCAGGGAAAGGCGCCAGAGAACAAAAGCCCCAAAGACTGATTCCCACTGAGCCCATCCCCCACCACAG
>NW_027949987.1:0-215 GCF_054177405.1 Leptonychotes weddellii | reverse complement strand
AGTCCCTCAGAGGCAACAACGCTCTCCAATCCTTTCTATATCACCCCAGAGAGGTTTAATAGTTACAATATCTATCACATATATATCTTTTAAAATTTCATACAGATGATAGCATCTTATACATACTGCTCTGATTTTCGTTTTTTATTTTTGAGATCTTTGTATATGAGTACACATAGATTGCATTATTCCTTTTTAGCGGCTCTGTAGAATTA
>NW_027949986.1:0-215 GCF_054177405.1 Leptonychotes weddellii | reverse complement strand
AATTGATACCAACACGTATTTTGAAAACATTCACACATTTATGTACTAGATTATTAAAATACGCATTATAACACAATAAATCATCCTTTATATTCATATTTAATAAATCATTACATTAGCTTTTTTCAATCTGTTATAATATTAAACACGATTTAGAGCAAATATGTGAACATAAGCATATGCCTCTCTTTAGAAGATATTCAAAACTGATACCT
>NW_027949985.1:0-215 GCF_054177405.1 Leptonychotes weddellii | reverse complement strand
AAGGGATGTATGGGTGAAGGGCAGGAAAGAAAAAAAAAAAGTGGTCTGATGATACACAGAGATTTTCTAAGCCTTGTTTGTGGAACTGATACGTCCCAAGTATAGATTTTTTTAAATAAGATTAGAAAGGTTTTTCAGTCATAAAGAGCAATGAAGTACTAATACATGCTACAACACAAATGAACCGCAAAAACACTACGCTAAGTGAAAGAAGC
>NW_027949984.1:0-215 GCF_054177405.1 Leptonychotes weddellii | reverse complement strand
AAATAAAATCTTTAAAAAAAAAAAAATTAGAATAGGGCACCTGGGTGGCTCAGTCAGTTAAGCATCTGCCTTCCGCTCAGGTCATGATTCTAGGGTCCTGGGATCGAGCCCCACACTGGGCTTCCTGGTCAGCGGGGTGTCCACTTCTCCCTCTCCCCCTCCCCCCACGCCCTGCTGGTGCTTGAGCTCATGGGTAGTACTTGCTTGCGCACAAG
>NW_027949983.1:0-215 GCF_054177405.1 Leptonychotes weddellii | reverse complement strand
ACGTGCGGAGAAGTGAATCCGAGGCGATATTCGGGAGGATAGACGGCGGGGGAGGGGCCTCCGTCGGCCGCTTCTGGCAAGTGATAGAACCACGGAGCACAAAATCGGAACTTTTAAAAGTCTGCTCCGCTGAGGGACGTCACTCTGGTGGCTAAGCGGGGGGTGGAACCCTCCGGGACAGTGTGGTCTCAGGACCCTCGGGGTCACAGAAAGAC
>NW_027949982.1:0-215 GCF_054177405.1 Leptonychotes weddellii | reverse complement strand
CTATGTAGGCTCCACACCCTGGCAATGTGGGGACTGAATCCATAACCCTGAGATCAAGACCTGAGCTGAGACCAAGAGTTGGATGCTCAACCAACTGAGCCATCCAGGTGCCCCTAAATTTTCCTCTTCTAAAGACACCAGTCATTAGATTAGGATCCATCTGAAGCCAGTATGACCTCATCTTAACTAATTACATCTATTCAAAGGCCCTATTT
>NW_027949981.1:0-215 GCF_054177405.1 Leptonychotes weddellii | reverse complement strand
CCCTGTCTGGAAAACGTAGATGCTGGCCCAGATAACCTCCAAGGGACCTTCCAGCCCTCACCTAAGCCCCTGGTCAGGGCCAGACTGTCAACAGAAAGCAAGTGAAGGACCAGGCCAGGCAGGAAACTGACTTATGTTCATTTCACTTTATACAACAACTCATTAAGAGAAGGTCAATGGGGGCATCTCATGGACCCAAAGGAGATGGCTTCCAC
>NW_027949980.1:0-1233 GCF_054177405.1 Leptonychotes weddellii | reverse complement strand
AACAGATAAATGGAAATGTTCATACCTGCAATGAGCATGTTGAAATTGAGATTCAATTAAGTGGATTCACTTGACGGTTTACTCCAGATTTCCCACATGAACTGAAGTGTAGATGCTGTATCTCAGTACTTTTCCTCTGGTAGCTTTTTATACATTTTAGGTTGGAATAATTTTATTTTTATTTATATAAATTTGTATTTGTAGTCTGAAATCGTGTATCTTATGACCTTTTAACCCTTTGCAGGCACTTTTCATTAAATCATAATTTGGGACAACTGTGGAGAGCTTTAGCAAAACTGTTTGATTTAATCTTCCCACTGCTATTTATAATTTTTTAAGGCAATTTTACAAATAATTTGCTTATTTCAAAGCTCAATGACTATCATTTGGGCATAAGTTTGTCCAAAGCAAAGAGAATTGTATCTGTAATATATTAATTTGGCATTGGATCTCCATTTTCAGACTAATGGGGGGTGGCAGGATTCTTGTACTGTAGCAGGAGTGGAGGTCAGGGGGGGAGGTGAAAGCCAGGTTATCTAGGGCCCTGAAGCCCATTAGAATGACTTCACTTTTGTTCTGAGATAGTAATCTATTGGAAGGATTTGAGCAGAGGATTGAATATGTGAGGAACTTTGACATTAATTTAAGCCTCTTAAAAAAGAGGGAAACCATGTCATCATGTAGAATTTACCACTGCTAGGCCCACCTATATACCCATTTATTTTTGAGATTTCAGTAGGGTGGGAAGCTTTGCAGATTCATCAACAAGGAATGGAGAGTGGGGCTGAATTAATTATCTAAGTAACATAACACTGACCAGGCAGGAGGATAAAACCTGAATGTGGTGATATTTTTTAAAGTACATATGTTAGAGTTATATATTATTAACATAACTTCATGTAAGATAATTTATAAAATCAGTAACAGAAACGTCTTATTAGGTAACTGTGAGACACCTTCAACTAGAACTGGCTGATGCCCTAAGAAAACAATCTATGTCAGAGGCTTCGCTGGAGGTTACATCACGTTGCCATATTACTTTAGAAGATGAGACACAGGATTTGAGGAAGAAATTAGGTCAAATCAGAAGTCAGGTATGTATTAAATGTAGCATGTCAACAGTTAATCTGTAGCAGGTTAATATAAAGTGTTTTAGGATGCTAATTTCCATGGACCATTTTCTTTTGTATTTTCATTATAATTTAGTGTAATTTTAGTATCTTCACAATGCAC
>NW_027949979.1:0-215 GCF_054177405.1 Leptonychotes weddellii | reverse complement strand
ATGCTCTACTCTTTTTTTTTTTTTAAAGATTTTATTTATTTATTTGAGAGAGAGAGACTGAGAGAGAGAGCACATGAGAGGGAGGAGGGTTGGGAGGGTCAGAGGGAGAAGCAGACTCCCTGCCGAGCAGGGAGCCCGATGCGGGACTCGATCCCGGGACTCCAGGATCATGACCTGAGCCGAAGGCAGTCGCTTAACCGACTGAGCCACCCAGG
>NW_027949978.1:0-215 GCF_054177405.1 Leptonychotes weddellii | reverse complement strand
TAAAAAAAAAAAAAAGAAATCTCTATACCCAGTGTGGGGATTTAGCTCACAACCCTGAGATTAAGAGTCACATGCTCCTCCAACTGAGTCAACCAGGTGCCCCCATTTTTGCCTTTCTATATGAGCACTTAGGTCTCTAAAATACATATAAATTAAATCATGCCAGTCCTGTGCTTGAAGTCATTCAGTGGATTTGTATTACCATAGCTTTCAAG
>NW_027949977.1:0-215 GCF_054177405.1 Leptonychotes weddellii | reverse complement strand
GCCTCATTCACAAATTAAATTGAAATTTGCAAATAACTTCTGAAGTTAATTAGGTATCATATCTTTTAAAAGGACATTTTTGTACATATAAGCACAACTATATATTCTCCCCTGTTTGAGAAAATAATTTGGAATAAAATGGAAATTAGATAATGAAACCAAAACCACCTCACACTTAGGCCTTATTTAACTCATAAGCGGTTTCTATGCACAAG
>NW_027949976.1:0-215 GCF_054177405.1 Leptonychotes weddellii | reverse complement strand
TGTATGAAGAACAAACCATAAGTGGGTGTACATATAGGAGCACTCAAATATCCCGCCCCTCCCATTAAGTTTAATTAATATGACTTTAGTGTATCTATGAATTTTTTTCTTAATGGGAGAAGGGGAAGTCAGATATTCAGTTAAGGGTCATCCTGCATGATCCATGTTCTAATTTGAGGGGAATGTTTTCCTTTTGAAAGTATACTTTTTTGGGG
>NW_027949975.1:0-215 GCF_054177405.1 Leptonychotes weddellii | reverse complement strand
CCCTGAAGGACCGACATGCTTCCTCACCTCCTGTGGCACGGCCGCTGTAGACAGAACACTCAGGTGTGCCTTGCTCTGCGCTGTGCCACGTCCTGATCTCCACAACTGCTCTGTAAGGCCGGATACCCTACCTCTACTATATACAACAGGGTCTGAAAGTCAGGGAAGTACACTGACGTGCCTAAGTTTATGCACCCAGCGTGCTATTACAGTCA
>NW_027949974.1:0-215 GCF_054177405.1 Leptonychotes weddellii | reverse complement strand
CACATAGAATTCCTGCGTGCCTCTTGCAGCCTCTTGCTAGAACACGACACTGCCTTTCATTATAGCAAATGTGGTTTCTGGTGCTGGGTCTGCTAGCGTTTGACCGTGTCCTTTCAAATATCTTTACACTTAATACTTAGTTTATTCCTCTTCCAGACTATCAAAGAAATACTCTTTTATTTGAAAGAAACTGCATATATGAAGAAGACAAAAGA
>NW_027949973.1:0-215 GCF_054177405.1 Leptonychotes weddellii | reverse complement strand
GGCACCCCTTGATCCACCTGGCCTCCTGGAGGAGGGAGCTGCAGACAAGAGGGGCTTCCGGGGATGGCAACTTTGCCAGCATGTGGGGGACTGGGGTGAGGGGGCAGGGAGACCCTCAGAATAAGAAGGAGGGGCTGGGTGAGAGGCAGGGATGGGGAGGCTGGCTTAAGGGCCACAGAGCGACTGGGGCTACTTCCAGAAACATCCACCCAGGG
>NW_027949972.1:0-215 GCF_054177405.1 Leptonychotes weddellii | reverse complement strand
CAAAATATTGCTGCTCACTGACAATGCACCTGGTCACCCAAGAGTTCTGATGGAGACGGACAATGAGATTAATGTGGTTTTCAGGCCTGTTAATGCAGCATCCATACTGTAGCCCATGATCAAGGAATCATTTCAACTTTCAAGTCTTATTATTAAAGAAATGCATTTCATAGGGATATAGCTGCCATAAATGGTGATTTAGAACATTACATAAT
>NW_027949971.1:0-215 GCF_054177405.1 Leptonychotes weddellii | reverse complement strand
TCGATCCCAGGACCCTGGGATCATGACCTGAGCCGAAGGCAGACGCTTAACGACTGAGCCACCCAGGTGCCTGACAATTCATTTTTTTAAAAAAAATTTTTTTTAAAGTAATCTCTATACCCAATGTGGGGCTTGAACTCACAACCCTGAGATCAAGAAAGTTGCACACTCTACTGACTAAGCCAGCCAGGTACCCTGACAATTAATTTAAAAAA
>NW_027949970.1:0-215 GCF_054177405.1 Leptonychotes weddellii | reverse complement strand
ACAATGATAAGTGGATTTTTTTTTTGTTTAGTTTTAAAAAACAGTTTTTTAAGATTTTATTTATTTGACAGAGAGAGACAGCAAGAAAGGGAACACAAGCAGGGGGAGTGGGGATGTGGGAAAAGCAGGCTTCCCACTGAGCAGGGAGCCCAATGTGGGGCTCAATGCGGGGCTCGATCCCAGGACCCTGGGATCATGACGTGAGCCAAAGGCAG
>NW_027949969.1:0-215 GCF_054177405.1 Leptonychotes weddellii | reverse complement strand
AAATAAGTGAGACAGCAAAGGACATAGAACAAGACATACAGCACTGGTAGGAAGATGATTCTGGACAAGTAAATAATTTGTTTTATTGATAGGAAGGTGGGTGACTGGGATCTTGTCTCTGCTTTTATCTTTTTTATCTTTTTTTTTTTATTCTTATGTTAATCCCCATACATTACATCATTAGTTTTAGATGAAGTGTCCCATGATTCATTGTT
>NW_027949968.1:0-215 GCF_054177405.1 Leptonychotes weddellii | reverse complement strand
GAAGGGGGGGAAATCGGAGGGGTAGACGAACCATGAGAGACGATGGACTCTGAAAAACAAACTGAGGGTTCTAGAGGGGAGGGGGGTGGGAGGATGGGTTAGCCTGGTGATGGGTATTGAGGAGGGCACATTCTGCATGGAGCACTGGGTGTTATGCACAAACAATGAATCATGGAACCACTACATCTAAAACTAATGATGTAATGTATGGGGAT
>NW_027949967.1:0-215 GCF_054177405.1 Leptonychotes weddellii | reverse complement strand
CACGAACAATGAATCATGGAACACTTCATCTAGAACTAATGATGTAATGTATGGGGATTAACATAAGAATAAAAAAAAAAAAAAAAGAAGCCAAGATGTTATCCTGAGAACCATCGACATTGAGCAGAAGAATGACTTGATTCGATTTCCACGCTATTTTGCTACATTTGCTTCTGTTTTACCCATAGTTATCTCCCTGAATAAAACATCACATC
>NW_027949966.1:0-215 GCF_054177405.1 Leptonychotes weddellii | reverse complement strand
AATGTCATTGGAATTTGGATCAGGATGGCATTGAAGGTATAGATTGCTCTGGGCAGCATAGACATTTTAACAACATTTATTCTTCCGATCCATGAGCATGGAATGTTTTTCCATCTTTTTGTGTCTTCTTCAATTTCTTTCATGAGTGTTCTGTAGTTCCTAGAGTATAGATCCTTTACCTCTTTGGTTAGGTTTATTCCGAGGTATCTTATGGT
>NW_027949965.1:0-215 GCF_054177405.1 Leptonychotes weddellii | reverse complement strand
ATAAATATAAATCTTAAAAAAAAAAATCTAAAAAGGTAAATTGAGGGGGATGGGGAGAGAGGTGAAGGAGGTGAAGGGGATTAAAAGATACAAACTTCCAGTTATAAGCCACAGGGATGAAAAGTACAGCATAGGGAATACGGTCAATGATATTGTAATAAGTGTGTGTGGTGACACATGGCAACTACACTTATCGTGGTGGGCCTTTCATAATG
>NW_027949964.1:0-215 GCF_054177405.1 Leptonychotes weddellii | reverse complement strand
GGGCGCCTGGGTGGCTCAGTTGGTTAAGCGACTGCCTTCGGCTCAGGTCATGATCCTGGAGTCCCGGGATCGAGTCCCGCATCGGGCTCCCTGCTCAGCAGGGAGTCTGCTTCTCCCTCTGACCCTCCTCCCTCTCATGCTCTCTGTCTCTCATTCTCTCTCTTGCAAATAAATAAAATCTTAAAAAAAAAAAATTAAAGTTTAAAAAAAAAAAA
>NW_027949963.1:0-215 GCF_054177405.1 Leptonychotes weddellii | reverse complement strand
GTGTAGGATCCCCACGTCCAAGCACCCTCCCGCTGCCGTTTATCCTCCGATATCTGCCCGCAGAATCATGGCTCTCCGTTTCGTACCTCAAAACCAACTGCCTGCAATATTCTGTTTGTAGAGATCCAGATCTTCTTACATCGCAGGCTGGTTTCGTGGGTGCTCAGAGTGGTCTGGTAGATATCCAGCTCAATTCCGGGGACCAGTTGAAATAG
>NW_027949962.1:0-215 GCF_054177405.1 Leptonychotes weddellii | reverse complement strand
TGCACAGGCTTTGAAGTTAGGTCTGGTTTGTTTAATAACTGTGTAGCCTTGGCCAAAGTATTAAACCTCTATGACTTCCGATTTCTTCCTCTGTAAAATGGTAATAATAGTAACTACCTGGAATTAATGCATTCTAAAGTGCTCATCAGCTTTGTGTCTGATTTACAGCATATGATCCATAATCATCATAATTCCTGAAGTATGCCACGTCTTGC
>NW_027949961.1:0-215 GCF_054177405.1 Leptonychotes weddellii | reverse complement strand
TCTACCCCTCCGATTTCCCCTGCTTCATTCTTCCCCTCCCGCTACCTTCTTCTTCTTCTTTTTTTTTTTCTTAACATATATTGCATTATTTGTTTCAGAGGTACAGATCTGAGATTCAACAGTCTTGCACAATTCACAGCGCTTACCAGAGCACATACCCTCCCCAGTGTCTATCACCCAGTCACCCCATCCCTCCCACCCCACCCCCCACTCCA
>NW_027949960.1:0-215 GCF_054177405.1 Leptonychotes weddellii | reverse complement strand
GAATAGGGGCGCCTGGCTGGCTCAGTCAGTGGAGTGTGCAATTTTTGATCTCAGGGTTGTGAGTTTGAGCCCCATGTTAGGCATAGAGACTACTTAATTTAAAAAAATATTTTTTAACATAAAAAGTATAAGGACACCCAGCTTGGTCAGTCAGAAGAGCCTGTGACTCTTGATCTCGGGGTTGTGCGTTTGAGCCTCACGTTGGGTGTAGAGAT
>NW_027949959.1:0-1233 GCF_054177405.1 Leptonychotes weddellii | reverse complement strand
AGAGCTTTCCCCCTAAGGTCAGAAACATGGCAGGAATGTCCACTATCACCACTGTTATTCAACATAGTATTAGAAGTCCTAGCCACAGCAATCAGACAACAAAAAGAAATAAAAGCCATCCAAATCAGCAAAGAAGTCAAACTCTCACTCTTTGCAGATGATACGATACTTTATGTGGAAAACCCAAAAGACTCCACCCCAAAACGGCTAGAACTCATACAAGAATTCAGTAAAGTGGCAGGATATAAAATCAATGTACAGAAATCAGTGGCATGCCTATACACCAACAAAAAGACCAAATAAAGAGCAATTAAGGAGTCAATCCCATTTACAATTGCACCCAAAACCATAAGATTCCTAGAAATAAATCTAACCAAAGAGGTAAAGGAGCTGTACTCAGAAAACTATAAAATACTCATGAAAGAAATTGAGGAAGACACAAAGAAATGGAAAAACGTTCTCTGCTCATGGATTGGAAGAACAAATACTGTGAAGATGTCAATGCTACCTAGAGCAACCTACACATTTATTGCAATCCCTATTAAAATACCATCCACTTTTTTCAAAGAAATGGAACAAGTAATCCTAAAATTTGTATGGAACCAGGAAAGACCCCAAATAGCCAGAGGAATGTTGAAAAAGAAAGCAAAGGTGATGGCATCACAATTTCGGACTTCAAGCTCTATTACAAAGCTGTCATCATCAAGACAGTATGGTACTGGCACAAAAACAGACACATAGATCAATGGAACAGAATAGAGAGCCCAGAAATGACTCTCAACTATATGGTCAACTCATCTTCAACAAAGCGAAAAGAATGTCCAATGGAAAATATACAGTCTCTTCAACAAATGGTGTTGGGAAAATTGGACAGCCACATTCAGAAGAATGAAATTCGACCATTTCCTTACACCATACACAAAAATAGACTCAAAATGGTTGAAAGACCTCAATGTGAGACAGGAGTCCATCCAAATCCTAAAGGAGAACACAGGCAGCAACCTCTTCGACCTCAGCTGCAGCAACTTCTTCCTAGAAACATCGCCAAAGGCAAGGGAAGCGAGGGCAAAAATGAACAATTGGAACTTCATCAAGATAAAAAGCTTTTGCCCAGCAAAGGAAACAGTCAACCAAACCAAAAGACAACCGACAGAATGGGAGAAGATATTTGCAAATGACATATCAGATAAAGGGCTAGTATCCAAAATCTATAAAGAACTTATCAAACACAAC
>NW_027949958.1:0-215 GCF_054177405.1 Leptonychotes weddellii | reverse complement strand
CCCTTGACGAGGCTGTCTGTCTGAGCTGGAGCAAATGATGGCAGAGCACAAGGCTGGTGAGCCCCTGTCCTGGGGATAGGCTGCTCCTTGTTCTGTGTTGTGCTTTCTGTCACAAGTGAGCATCTCGGAAGTGTTGGTTATCACTAGAAGAAAGTTGTAGAACTGTCAGGCAGGGAAAGAGATGTTAGGGTACAGGTTCAGCAACTGTCTCGCGT
>NW_027949957.1:0-215 GCF_054177405.1 Leptonychotes weddellii | reverse complement strand
CCCCCCCCCCCCCCCCCCCCCCCCCCCCCCCGCGCCTCCCATCGGCGGCCCCGTAGCACCCACCCCGCCGCCAGCGGGAACTTTATAAATGCGCCGCACTTCGCATTTCCCTTAAAATGCCTCAAAGCATTTCTGACAATTTTATCCTTCCTCTTAGCAAACAGAAAACACTTGCTTTTAGAACGATGAGAAAGGAAGATGTCATATGACCCATC
>NW_027949956.1:0-215 GCF_054177405.1 Leptonychotes weddellii | reverse complement strand
TCACTCGGTTAAATACCCTGCCCTGGCTTTTGGTCCAGTTGCTTGAGAATACAAGGAACACAAATATACACATAAGCAGCACCAGCCTATCTCTGAGCCTAGGGCTATTGCTAAGCCCTTGCTGCTTTCCTGCTTCGACGTAAGATACTCTCACTTCCAGCCTGGTTATAACTTCCTGTTTTTAAAACCTGTGCATTTTTGTTTACGGATGCTGG
>NW_027949955.1:0-215 GCF_054177405.1 Leptonychotes weddellii | reverse complement strand
GAGAGAGTTGTTGCTATTCTTTTCTTCGATCTCCTGTTGAGTTTGTAGGTGTTCAGAATGGTTTGATCCCTATCCAGCTGAATTCCTGAGAGGAGACGAAATCCAGGTCTCCTACTCCTCTGCCATCTTGCTCCGCTCCCCTAAGTGCAGCTTTAATTGGAACTCAGCTGACATGTCTCAAAAGAGATTTTCTCTCCTTCCCAGGCATTTGAAAA
>NW_027949954.1:0-215 GCF_054177405.1 Leptonychotes weddellii | reverse complement strand
CCAGCAGGCGCATTTCCCAGCTCCCAGCTCCGTCCTGGGGCGGGCTTTCTGGCAGCGCAGCCTGAAGGAATGACCTGGTCATGATAACATGGTTCTTCCAAGGAACCTCACGAGACTTCATGTCTTGTCCTCACATGCCAGACAATGTGAGCTGGAATCCTCATGTCAAGAGGAGAGAGTTGCTCTTGACAGGCGAAACCGGAATGGAGCATCTA
>NW_027949953.1:0-215 GCF_054177405.1 Leptonychotes weddellii | reverse complement strand
AGGGCACCTCCCCACCCATCTCCCCTCCCACACAGGGTACTCTGGGTGGCCTCTGACCAGCACCCGACTGCCCCAGCACGAGGGTGCCCAGCACTGCCTGCAGGGCCTAGAACAGAGCCCGGGGCCTGAGGTGCCCACTGGTGAGCTGACAGCTGCCTCGTTTGGCAGGCGAGGGGCCACCCCAGAGCCCAGCGCCGCCAGCGTCTGAAACCCGG
>NW_027949952.1:0-215 GCF_054177405.1 Leptonychotes weddellii | reverse complement strand
GGCTTTGAACTTGTTTTGTTTGTTCTCTAGAAACAGAATCTGAGATGGAGTTTTGTGTATCTGAGTTTTCTCAGGGATATACTTGGGAGCCACATCTGTATGGAAGTGGGGAAGTAGGATTAGGCAGGCTGTGAAGTTTAAGTGGGATTCAGTTGCAGCAGAAGCCTTGGGAAACACGACAGCCAGTTTTTTGAATGCTTCCAAATTAAGGCAAG
>NW_027949951.1:0-215 GCF_054177405.1 Leptonychotes weddellii | reverse complement strand
TTAATGGAAATACTGCGCCGATAAAAAATCATTATTCTTTTTGGAGATTCAAGAGCTCTCCTGAGAAACTGGAACCTATGTAACAAATAGTTTTCTCCAGAATGTTAGATGATCTCCTTCACTTTTGATCAAAGTCTCCCTTCATTTTTACTTTAAAAGACTGTCTTCACCTTTCGATTCATTTTTAAATATTAAAATCGATGGTTTTCTAAGAA
>NW_027949950.1:0-215 GCF_054177405.1 Leptonychotes weddellii | reverse complement strand
TGAGCATCTGCCTTCAGCTCAGTTCATGATCTCGGGGTCCTGGGATCGAGTCCCACATCGGGCTCCCTGCTCCGCGGGAAGCCTGCTTCTCCCTCTCCCCTCCCCCTGCTTGTGTCTCTCTCTGTCAAATAAATAAATAAAATCTTTAAAACAAAAAAAAGAAAAACCCTAATACATTCATATATTAGAATACCATACAACTCTCAAAAATGAGG
>NW_027949949.1:0-215 GCF_054177405.1 Leptonychotes weddellii | reverse complement strand
TCCAATTTTTTTTCTAAACATGCATTATTTTAAATACATTATATTCTAAATAGATTACTTCCAAATATATTTTCTGTGTTTCCATTTTTGGCAGATTGAGGTAAAGTTAAATACCATCTCACAGAAAAGCACAAAATTCTGTATTCAAAAATAGTCAAGTTCAAAAGAAAGGGCTTGATGGCCAGAACATCGAACATCTCCAACTGCCTAAGGGA
>NW_027949948.1:0-1233 GCF_054177405.1 Leptonychotes weddellii | reverse complement strand
ATAATTGGGATCCAAGAAGAAGAAGAAAGAGAGAGAGGGGCAGAAGGTATATTGGAGCAAATTATAGCAGAGAACTTCCCTAATTTGGGGAAGAAAACGGGCATCAAAATCCAGGAGGCACAGAACCCCCTCTCAAAATCAATAAAAATAGGTCAACACCCTGACATCTAATAGTAAAACTTAGGAGTCTCAGAGACAAAGAGAAAATCCTGAAAGCAGCTCAGGATAAGAGATCTGTACCCTATAATGGTAGAAATATTAGATTGGCAACAGACCTATCCACAGAGACCTGGCAGGCCAGAAAGGACTGGCATGATATATTCAGAGCACTAAATAAGAAAAATATGCAGCCAAGAATACTCTATCCAGCTAGGCTGTCATTGATAATAGAAGGAGAGATAAAAAGTTTCCAGGACAAACAAAAACTAAAGGAATCTGCAAACACGATACCAGCCTTACAAGAAATACTGAAAGGGGTCCTCTAAGCAAAGAGAGACCCTAAAAGTAACATAGACCAGAAAGGAACAGAGACAATATACAGTAACAGTCACCTTACAGGCACTACAATGGCACTAAATTCCTATCTTTCAATAGTTACCCTGAATGTAAATGGGCTAAATGCCCCAATCAAAAGACACAGGGTATCAGATTGGCTAAAAAAACAAGACCCATCAATATGCTGTTGGCAAGAGACTCGTTTTAGACCCAAAGATACCTCCAGATTGAAAGTGAGGGGATGGAAAACCATTTACCATGCTAATGGGCACCAAAAGAAAGCTGGGGTGGCAATCCTTATATCAGACAAATTAGACTTTAAATCAAAGACTATAATAAGAGATGAGGAAGGACACTATATCCTACTTAATGGGTCTATCCAACCAGAAGATCTAACAATTGTAAATACCTATGCCCCTAACATGGGAGCAGCCAATTATATAAGGCAGTTAATAACAAAAGCAAAGAAGCACATCGACAACAATACAATAATAGTGGGGGACTTTAACAGCCGCCTCACTGAAATGGACAGATCATCTAAGCAAAAGATCAACAAAGAAATAAAGACTTTAAATGACACACTGGACCAAGTGGACTTCACAGATACATTCAGAACATTCCATCTCACAGCAACAGAATACACATTCTTCTCTAGTGCCCATGGAACATTCTCCAGAATAGATCACATCCTAGGTCACAAATCAGGTCTTAACCGGTACCAAAAGATTGGGATCATTC
>NW_027949947.1:0-215 GCF_054177405.1 Leptonychotes weddellii | reverse complement strand
GAAACACTGGTTCTGGAAGCTGCTTTTTTTTCTATATTTTTCTAAAACTTCTTTTCAGAGGAGCCCTCTCTGTTCCTCTGTACCACACTCATTCGACCAACCCCGAGTATCTGCCATGTGCCAGCTAAGTTTGACCCAGTCCATGGCTCAGAGTTCCTGTTTCCTTGGGTTCCGTCAGCACTGAGACCAGCAAGTACAGTGGCAGGTGTAATTAC
>NW_027949946.1:0-215 GCF_054177405.1 Leptonychotes weddellii | reverse complement strand
CGCTGTGAATTGTGCAAGACTGTTGAATCTCAGATCTGTACCTCTGAAACAAATAATGCAATATATGTTAAGAAAAAAAAAAGAAGAAGAAGAAGGTAGCGGGAGGGGAAGAATGAAGCGGGGGAAATCGGAGGGGTAGACGAACCATGAGAGACGATGGACTCTGAAAAACAAACTGAGGGTTCTAGAGGGGAGGGGGGTGGGAGGATGGGTTA
>NW_027949945.1:0-215 GCF_054177405.1 Leptonychotes weddellii | reverse complement strand
CTCTTCCTTGGTCTCGTTCTTTTTTTTTTTTTTTTTTTAAAGATTTTATTTATTTATTTGAGACAGAGAGAATGAGAGAGACAGAGAGCACATGACAGGGGGAAGGGTCAGAGGGAGAAGCAGGCTCCCTGCCGAGCAGGGAGCCCGATGCGGGACTCGATCCCGGGACTCCAGGATCATGACCTGAGCCGAAGGCAGTCGCTTAACCAACTGAG
>NW_027949944.1:0-215 GCF_054177405.1 Leptonychotes weddellii | reverse complement strand
CCCAGTGCTCATCACAACAAGTGCCCTCCTTAATCCCCTTTACCTATTTCACCCATCCCTCCACCCACCTCTCCTCTGGTCACCATCATTTTGATCTATATAGTTAAGAATCTGTTTCTTGGTTTGTTTCTCTTTCTCCTCTTTTCCCTTTGTTCATTTGTTTTGTTTTAAAATTTCACATATAAGTGAAATCATTTGGCATTTGTCTTTCTCTG
>NW_027949943.1:0-215 GCF_054177405.1 Leptonychotes weddellii | reverse complement strand
CCAAGATCACCAATACGCAAACAGGCATGACGAAGATGGCAAACACAATGATGACCACCTCCTGGGTGTAGCTGTCCCCACAGGTCAGCTTCAACAGAGGGGGGAGGTCACAGAAAATAAAGTCGATCTCATTGTCCCCACAGAAGGAGAGGGTGAAGGCTGTGACCGTGCGAACAAAGGCGCTGGACAGACCAGCGCCGTAAGCCCCGGCCACC
>NW_027949942.1:0-215 GCF_054177405.1 Leptonychotes weddellii | reverse complement strand
ATTTGTGAATGTTAGACTGAATTCTCTCTCCCCTCGTGTGCGTGTGTCTTTCCCTAGTGCCTAGCACAGAGCCGAGCGTATGGTAGATAATTCAGTGGATAACTATTGAATAAATGGATAGAAGAGTAGCTTGGTGAAGTAATAGAATTCATTTGGCTGTATAGAATGAGGGACAGATCTAACTTAATTTTCTTCTAAATGTGTAATCAGTTGTC
>NW_027949941.1:0-215 GCF_054177405.1 Leptonychotes weddellii | reverse complement strand
ATGATCCTGGAGTCCTGGGATCGAGTCCCGCATCGGGCTCCCTGCTCGGCAGGGAGTCTGCTTCTCCCTCTGATCCTCCTCCCTCTCATGCTCTCTGTCTCTCATTCTCTCTCTCTCAAATAAATAAATAAAATCTTTAAAAAATAAATAAATAAAATGATCACAAAGTATATGGGCTTTGAATGTGTTGAATTATTTTTTTTTTAAGATTTTAT
>NW_027949940.1:0-215 GCF_054177405.1 Leptonychotes weddellii | reverse complement strand
GATGATCTGTCCATTTCAGTGAGGGGGGTGTTAAAGTCTCCCACTATTATTGTATTGTTGTCGATGTGTTTCTTTGCTTTTGTTATTAATTGCCTTATATAATTGGCTGCTCCCATGTTAGGGGCATAGATATTTACAATTGTTAGATCTTCTTGTTGGATAGACCCTTTAAGTAGGATATAGTGTCCTTCCTCATCTCTTATTACAGTCTTTGG
>NW_027949939.1:0-215 GCF_054177405.1 Leptonychotes weddellii | reverse complement strand
TAAACTTGGTCTTGGTTGGCTGTTCTCGCTGATCTTCTGGGGGAGGGGCCTTTTGCCGTGGTTTCCAAATGTCTTTGCCGGAGGCGGAATTGCCCCACCCTTGCCGGGTTCGGGCTAAGTAATCTGCTCAGGTTTGCTCTCGGGAGCTTTTGTTCCCTGCAAGCTTTGGAGGTGGAGAGTGAAAATGGCGGCCTCCCAATCTCTGCCCCGGAGGA
>NW_027949938.1:0-215 GCF_054177405.1 Leptonychotes weddellii | reverse complement strand
TCCGCCTTCGGCTCAGGTCATGGTCCCAGGGTCCTGGGATCGAGCCCCGCATAGGGCTCCCTGCTCTGCGGGGAGGCTGCTTCTCCCTCCTCCACTCCCCCTGCTTGTGTTCCCTCTCTCGCTGTGTCTCTCTCTGTCTAATAAATAAATAAAATCTTTAAAAAAAAAAAAGTCCATTCTAGGGAGAGCTGAAATGCAACGTCAGATGAAGCAAG
>NW_027949937.1:0-1233 GCF_054177405.1 Leptonychotes weddellii | reverse complement strand
CTTTTTCAACATTTCCTTGGTGATTCGGGGTCTTTTCTGATTCCATACAAATTTTAGGATTGTTTTTCCAGCACTTTGAAAAATGTCATTGGAATTTTGATCGGCATGTCATTGAAGGTATAGATTGCTCTGGGTAGCATAGACATTTTAACAATGTTTATTCTTTGGATCCATGAGCATGGAATGTTTTTCCATCTTTTTGTGTCTCCTTCAATTTCTTTCATGAGTGCTCTGTAGTTCCTAGAGTATAGATCCTTTACCTCTTTGGTTAAGTTTATTCTGAGGTATCTTATGTTTTTTTGTGCTATTGTAAATGGAATTGTTTCTCTAATTTCTCTTTCTACAGTTGCATTGTTAGTGTATAAGAAAGCAACTGATTTCTGTGCATTGATTTTGTATCCTGCCACATTACTGAATGGCTGTATGAGTTCTAGTAATTTGGGGGTGGTGTCTTTTGGGTTTTCCACATAAAGTATCTTGTCATCTACGAAAAGAGAGAGTTTGACTTCTTCTTTGCCAATTTGAATACATTTAGTTTCTTTTTGTTGTCTGATTGCTGTTGCTAGGACTTCTAGTACTGTGTTGAACAATATTGGCGAGAGTGGGCATCCTTGTTGTGTTTCTGATCTTAAGGGAAAGGTTTTCAGCTTTTCCCCATTGAGGATGATATTCGCTGTGGGTTTTTCATAGATGGATTTTATGAACTTGAGGAATGTTCCCTCTATCACTCTATTCTGAAGAGTTTTAATCAGGAAAGGATGCTGTATTTTGTCAAAAGCTTTTTCTGCATCAATTGAGAGGACCATATGGTTCTTCTTTCTCTTATCATTGTGTTCTATCACACTGACGGATGTGTGAATGTTGAACCACCCTTGTGTCCCGGGGATAAATCCCACTTGGTCATGGTGGATGATCCTTTTAATGTATTGTTGGATCCTATTAGCTAGGATTTTGTTGAGGATTTTGGAATCCTTATTCATCAGGGATATTGGTCTGAAATTCTCCTTTTTGATGGGGTCTTTGCCTGGTTTGGGGATTAAGGTAATGCTGACCTCATAGAATGAGTCTGGAAGCTTTCCTTCTGTTTCTATTTTTTGAAACAGCTTCAGTAGAATAGGTATTATTTCTTCTTTGAATGTTTGTTAGAATTCCCCAGGGAATCCATCAGGCCTGGACTCTTGTTTTTTGGGAGGTTTTTGATCACTGCTTCAATCACATTACTGGTTATTGGCC
>NW_027949936.1:0-215 GCF_054177405.1 Leptonychotes weddellii | reverse complement strand
TTCCCTTCCTTCCAAGGGTCAAGTCGAAATTTGGTGAGAGGCAGCTCAGAGATCGGGAATTTAGAAATGGGAGGTCCTGCTGAAGAAGGCCCACTGAGGTGATTAGTTGAGGGAATTTAGGGAGGTGAACCTTCTAGAAGATAGAGGTAAAAAGCCTCAGTGGTGGTGTCCGGTGGAAGGGTGGATATTGATGGAAGCAACTTGAGTAATTGTTG
>NW_027949935.1:0-215 GCF_054177405.1 Leptonychotes weddellii | reverse complement strand
GGGGTGGGTCTCTCGTAGGAAAGGATGGCGTCGGCGAATGAGGAGACACAGACACAGGATCAGGTTGCAAGCATCTCCTCCTGACAGCCTCGGAGGAACTTTATTTATATGTTAGGATATTTTTGTTTTTCCAAATCTTAGATCATTTTCTGGATTACAGCCATAGCCTTCTTTCATTTTTCCTTTGTAATGATTAACATGACCTTTATTGATTT
>NW_027949934.1:0-215 GCF_054177405.1 Leptonychotes weddellii | reverse complement strand
GAATTTTGACAACTTCCCCCCAAATGTGTGTCTTACTTTAGCTTTTGATTTGACAGGAAAAATGGAGGTTGGCAGGAAAGATAAATGGAAATGGTACCGACAGTATTTAGGCCTCCAAACAGTCAGTTTTAGGATTTCTGCTGTTTTCTGAGGCAAGCCTTAACCTAGTATTTTTAATCTAGTATGTGGACTACTTCTTCTTTTTTTTTTTTTTT
>NW_027949933.1:0-215 GCF_054177405.1 Leptonychotes weddellii | reverse complement strand
TCTTTAATACCCATCACCAGGCTAACCCATCCACCCAACCCCCTCTCCTATAAAACCCTCAGTTTGTTTCTCAGAGTCCATAATCTCTCAAGGTTCATCTCTCCCTCTGATTTCCCCCCCCCTTCATTTTTCCCTTCCTTCTCCTAATGTCCTCCATGCTATTCCTTATGTTCCACAAATAAGTGAAACCATATGATAATTGACTTTCTCTGCTT
>NW_027949932.1:0-215 GCF_054177405.1 Leptonychotes weddellii | reverse complement strand
TACTATCAGGAGATTATGCTACTATGTATTTTAAAGATTTTTTTTTTTAATTTATCTATTTGACAGAGAGAGAAACATAGCGAGAGGAAACACAAGCAGGGGGAGTGGGAGAGAGAGAAGCAGACTCGCCACCGAGCAGACAGCCCGATGCGGGGCTCGATCGCAGGACCCTGGGATCATGACCTGAGCCGAAGGCAGACGCCCAACGACTGAGC
>NW_027949931.1:0-215 GCF_054177405.1 Leptonychotes weddellii | reverse complement strand
ATAATAAAATTAAATTAAAAAAAAAAAGAAAAAGAAAGGACTCTCCACCAGTGCAACATTGTGATTTAAAAGAAATATATATTTGGTCTTCATTCACAGTTCCTGGCTCCCAGCTCCCAAAAACCCTTAAAATTTCCTGAGAGATAAGAGCAATGGGAGCATCTTTTGTATTAATATTTGGTCTCTTGTCCTCAATTCCTGAGATCGCTCCGGTG
>NW_027949930.1:0-215 GCF_054177405.1 Leptonychotes weddellii | reverse complement strand
TGTTGCTATTCCTTTTTTCGATCTCCTGTTGAGTTTGTAGGTGTTCAGAATGGTTTGATCCCTATCCAGCTGAATTCCTGAGAGGAGACGAAATCCAGGTCTCCTACTCCTCCGCCATCTTGCTCCGCCCCTCAAGTGCTATTTGTTTTTTAAAAAAATACAGATTATTCGTATTATGATTTTAATTTTATAAATTTCTGGGGTTTATACATATA
>NW_027949929.1:0-215 GCF_054177405.1 Leptonychotes weddellii | reverse complement strand
CAGCTTGCATTCCCACCAACAGTGTAGGAGGGTTCCCCTTTCTCCGCATCCCCGCCAACATCTGTCGTTTCCTGACTTGTTAATTTTAGCCATTCTGACTGGTGTGAGGTGGTATCTCATTGAGGTTTTGATTTGGATTTCCGGAAGGCTACAGTTTTACCTTGAGCTCTCTAGCATCCAGCACAGGCAAATGGATGTGATAAACCAAATATTTC
>NW_027949928.1:0-215 GCF_054177405.1 Leptonychotes weddellii | reverse complement strand
GCACAGGGAGTCCCCAGGTAGCATCTGGGAATAGAAAAGTGTTTCCTAGAGTAAGGCAGGAGCCTTCACGGGAGAGCTGGGGCCTTTGGAGGCTGTCGTAAGGAGTTTGATTTTATGCTAAGAGCAAAAGGAAGCTACTGCCGGCTTTCAGCGGGGCATGTGAATTTGACTTACTTTTTAGAAAGATCACGTTGGAGACCGTGTGGAGAACAGAC
>NW_027949927.1:0-215 GCF_054177405.1 Leptonychotes weddellii | reverse complement strand
GCAATTGCACTACTGTGTATTTACCCCAAAGATACAAATGTAGTGATCCGAAGGGGCACTTGCACCCCAATGTTTATAGCAGCAATGTCCACAATAGCCAAACTATGGAAAGAGCCTAGATGTCCATCAACAGATGAGTGGATAAAGAAGATGTGGTGTATATATATATACAACAGAATATTATGCAGCCATCAAAAAAATGAAATCTTGCCATT
>NW_027949926.1:0-1233 GCF_054177405.1 Leptonychotes weddellii | reverse complement strand
TTTGGGTGTATTTTGGTCTGTTAGAAGAAAGTGCCTCCGAAAATTTTAAAGAAAGAAAATTTATATATGTACAAAAATAAGGGTTGATATGATGAAGGGATGGAATATGACTGTAAAGGTGGAAATTATAAAAAATTTTATAAAAGGAATTGATAAGTTGTTTGAAAAAGGAAAGAAGAAGATTAAAAAAAAAGGAAAAAAAAAGGGAGAGAATGTGATCAGGCAGGAGAGTAGAAAAAAAACCATACACTAGAGATTTAGGGTATATTTTGATCTGTTAGAAGAAACTACCTCAAAATTTTAAAGAGAGAACAACTTATATATATATATGCCAAAAATATGGTTAACTAGTATGAAGGGATAGAATATGACTCTAAAAATGAAAAATAAAATTTTTTTTAAAGGGATTGATAAGATTTTGGTTGAAAAAGGGAAAAAGAAAAATTCAAAAAAAAAAGACAGTTAAAAAAAAAAACTTAACTTTGAAAGCCTACAGAATCATGGTAAAAAAGCCATGAATTCTATGTGCATTATTCCCCCAGCGCTGGAGTTCTGCCGTTCTCATTGATCGGTAAACTTGGTCTTGGCTGGCTGTTCTCGCTGATCTTCTGGGGGAGGGGCCTGTTGCCGTGGTTCCCAAATGTCTTTGCTGGAGGCAGAATTGCCCCGCCCTTGGGCTAAGTAATCTGCTCGGGTTTGCTCTCAGGAGCTTTTGTTCTCTGCAAGCTTTCCGTACAGCTTTGGAGGCCGAGAGTGAAAATGGCAGCCTCCCAATCTCCGCCCCGGAGGAGCCGAGAACTCAGGCCCCCGCTCCTCAGTGCGCCCCAGAGAAAAGCCGTCAGTCACTCCCGTCTTCCCGGTCTCTGGCTGCACTCTGTGCTCACCCGGCCTGTGACCACGCGTTTCTATCTCTGGCACCCGACCCCGTGTGGAGTCTCCAAGCCCAGCAGATCCCTGCGGTGCACTCCCGTGCCGCTCCTCCTGGGGGAAAAAGGTGAGTCTCCCCAGATCTGCCGCTTGTTGGGTCTCTGCTGGAGGAGCAGTGGCCCGACTGTGCCGCGGATCACGGTTTATGGCAACCCCGAGCTGAGAGACCGCGCCTGGGCTCCGCCTCTGCAGCCGGCTTCCCCGCTCCGATACCTGGGAGCTCTGCCGCACTCAGGTACCCCCGGTCTTTCTGTGACCCCGAGGATCCTGAGACCACACTGTCCCACGAGGGTTCCACCCCCCGCT
>NW_027949925.1:0-12498 GCF_054177405.1 Leptonychotes weddellii | reverse complement strand
GGCTGTGCTGGGCGTGGAGGTTTAAATGGTGTACGGGCCGGGAGGGTGGGAGCTCTGTCTCTTGCCAGGGCGCAGATCTTGGTAAATCTTCGCAGAACTGCCCACAAGGGTCCTGGGTGCCAGCCGTGGGCTCCACGGGAGGAGGTGGGGGGTGGGCGTAGGAGTAGCGGTACCTTTGGAGCCTCGCCCAGCGCGCCGCCCCCCACCCCGCCACCCCGGGGTCCCTGCTGGTCCGGGCCGGACCGGGAGGGGGCGCCACTCACCGAGATGCGCCACGCGGCTGAGGCGTGGGTCGAAACCGACCTCGCGCACCTTGTCGGTGCGCGCCAGGAAGAAGTTGACCACGCCGTCCGTGACCACGCAGCCTGGAAAGCCGACGAGCTCGTGGTGGAAGCCGCGCCTTTGCCGGAGGCAGTTCCCGCGGCCCGGCGCGCCGGGCTCCACGCTCAGCATTTGCCGGTAGGTGGTGGCGAAGCCGGAGATCTCGCGCACAGCGCCGCCGACCTGCGGGGAGTGGGAGGACGGCTCCAGGCGGGACGGGGAGTGTCGGGGGGTGGGGGCTAGATCTGTGCCCGCTCCCCGGGGCGGTTCCCCTGCCCCGTCCTCCTCTGCTCCACCCCTGCAGGACCCGGACTGTCCCCCAGGCTCCGCCGCGTCGTCCTCTGTCCGGCCCAGGGCCGTCCGCCCTCGCCCGGCTCTCCCCCGCCGCTGCCTCAGCCTGCTGGAGGCCCTCCTCCTCCCACCCCACGTCCTGCGGGCCCTCCCCTACCAGGTCCAGCGGCGTCCGCTCCAGCACGTCCACAAGCCTCTCCAGCCGCGTCCGCGCCGTGAAGACGAAGTCGTCGTCCACCCACAGGACGTACTTGGTGGTTACTTGGGATACGGCCAAGTTCCGGCCTGCGAACCAGCCCTGGGGGAAGGGTATACATGGTTAGTGAGTCTGTAGAGATAGGACGCAAGCCCTCTGCCACCTTTCATCCTCTCTCCTGACGCCTCTAAACGGTCCAGTGCCCACGAATGGCTCAGAGCGAGGTAAAAAGTGCAGTTTCCCACTGCCAGGCGTTCTGAGTCAGTGTTCCGGGAGGTGTTAGAACGCGTTTAACTCATGCGTGCACCCATTCATTCATTTATTCACCTATTTATTGAGCGCTCCCTAGGTGCTCAGCACATTCTAAGAATGCAGTACGAATAAGATAGGCACGATTCCTGTCCCACGGAGCTTACGTTCCAGGAACTGCCATGCCTAACAGGCACCCCGGTAATTCTGAAATTACAGGTAGGTAGTCCTGGGATCACTACTCTGGAGACTTCAGACTGAGGGCGCGCCCTGTGGCGCGCGGTTCAGCCTCGCTGGCTGCGCACCTTGCCAAAAGGCATGAGATAGTGCTCGATGTGGGGGCCGCTAATGCTCTCTGGCTTGTCGCTGTCGTCGGCGATGACCACGGTGACCGTTGGGTAGAAGCGGCGGATGCTGGCGATGAGTGTCCGTAGCCGATTGTAACGCAGGAAGGTCTTAGTAGCGATGGTGACCAGGGCGCTGATGTTGTACTGGGCTGGGAGTGAGGGAGAGGGTTAGGTGCAGAGAACGAGAGTGGGAAGTGAGGAGCAGGAAGACGTCTTCTCCCAGGGCCTCCCTCTTCCAGCTTCTCCCCACCAGACCTGGATTTAGGTCCTAGCGCGCACCAGCCTCACCTCCCTGGGGTAGAGACCCAGATGGGTACAGCCGAGGGTTGGGGGGGTGTCTTATGCGGATGGTAAAAGCAGCCTCATGTCCCTCCGTGGAGAACCGGACTGGGAAGAAAGGACACAAGCCATGGTCCTTAGGGCTGGGATAACATTCCCTTTTCAGTAAATCAGTATTTAAGTGCCTACTCCTCCTGGGCCTGGTGGACAAGAATGCAAGGTTTTTACCTCCATGGCACTAACATTCTAATGGGTGGGAAAAGAAAATAAAAGATTTAATTTAAAAAAGAGATTTAGTGCTCGCTTCGGCAGCACATATACTAAAAAAGAGATTTAATGAAAAGCTAACGTTTATTGAGCATTTACTATGGGCAGGTACTTTTTAAGTTACCTTAAATATAGGAACTCATTTAATCTTCACAAGCCCTATTAAGTAGATTCCTACTACAGAAGAAGGCATAGAGAAGTTAAGTAACTTGTCTCTATTTACACAACTCTTAAGCAACACAACCGAGATAGGAACCTAGTCAGTCTGGTTCCAGGCTAAATAAATAAAATTCAGATACTGGTGAGCATTGAAGAGAAAGTAAAACAAGTAATGTGATAGTGAAAAGGAGACATTTGAGCTGAGATCCAAATGACAAGAAGGATCCAGCCATGCAAAAATCTGGGGGAAGAGCATTCTAGGCAGAGGGAACAGCAAGCGCAAGGGCCCCAAAGTGGGAGCAGGTTTGGTGTGGCAAGTCTTGGAGAGAAGCAGGAGGGTTGTGTTTTGCCTCGTTTGCTAGAGGAGAAATGGGAGCTCTGGGAGATAAAGTCCCCTGCCCTCCAGTAAGTGGTGGGTTGGGAATAGAGCTCAAGTCTTCTGGCTCCTGGGGCAGGTCACTTCCTGGGGCTCCCACAGTTGGCCTGCAGGGGGGACACACCCAAAGCTCGGGTTTCCCTTTGGCCTGCTCTGGCCCCAGATGAACAAAGGCCCCTTCTCTCCCTCCCTGGTCCTGCTGGCCTAGCTGAAATGCCCATTGTGTGACTGGGTAGCTCTGGCCATTGCCCGAGTGTCTCCCACACCCTCTGCCATTTGCCCGCTCCAGCCTTTCTGGGCTCTCTGTTCAACCAGCCTGCCCCTGCCTCTGCCCAGGCCTCCCACCTGTGTCTGCTGTGTTTGCCTGGTAGCTTCGGCTGCTATAAGTGACCAGTTGAAGCTGCCGGTTGAGTTGGTCCAGCCCTGGGCTGGTGAGGGTGAGATCTGGCTGCCCCTCTCCAGTGAGAGTCACTCCAGTCACTTCCCCTGCCACATCCCAGGTGCCTAAGGAGGCGGTCAGGTTCACCTGGGAGAGGGGTTGGAGAGTACAGGGTTAGACCTCGGACCCGCCTCTTGCCTCCCTGGTTCCTCCATCGCTCCTTTGGCAGCCGGGGTCTGCCTCCAGCATGCACCTGGCCTTCCCAGCCTCATTTCCGCTTACCTGGTAAAGCTCCTGACCAGAAGCTGCCTGCAGGCTCAGCCCTGGGAGGAAGGAGAGGGAGTCAGAATCACAGACAGCCTTGAATTCTTCTTCCCTTTCTCTTCTCTCTTTCACCACACACAGCATGGACCTTCTCACCCATCCCTCTTTGTTGAGGCCACGGCAGGGCACATGTGGGTCGCAGCCTAGAGTAACTGATTTTTTACTCCTTCCCATCAAAGCAGTAGCTCTTTATGGCCTGCCCCACCTATCCACCTGATCTTTGGTCAGTCAGCAAAGAAGAGATTTGTTTCCCCAAACCTCTCCAGTGACAGGCTTCTGCGATTCCAGACAACCCTAGAGGCCCTTCTGTCCTCACCTCCCACCTCATGAGCCCCCTTCTGATCCCAAGTCCCCCTTTCATCAGAAGTCCCCCACTTCCCTTTCCAATCTTCCTTCATTCTTCCTCAGCCAACCTTGAGCTCTGCCACCCCCACGGTGGCTTAGGTCATCTCCTAGGCCCGTTCTCCCCACCTGGCACCAAGATGCTCCGGAGGGGCTGGACCTCCACACCTTGCAGGGGGTACTGAAGAGGGGAGTTGGCAGGGGCTATGAGCAGCTGGTCCGCAGCAGACTGGCTCCTGGCAAGGGAGGACAGTGCAGGAATCAGGGGCAGAGGAGCTCTCCTTCCAGTCACACCCACCCTCCGGGCCTCCCCCTGCAAAGACACGCCCTCCTTTCAAGATGGTACCTGGAAAGGAAGGCCTGGAACTCTTGCTCCCTGGAGGCTGAGGCAGCCCTCAGCTCCTCAGGGTCAAAGGCCTTGGTGAAGTCAATGGCTCCAACCTGCCTCTGGAAGGGTAGGTAAAGGCTCCCTCCACTGGACTCACAGCTACAGTTGTTCCCAGAGAGCTGCCTGGAGGGAGGACGAAGGGTCATCAGAGCCCAGCCATACAACTCCATTCACCCCACAGAACATTTACACAGCGCCCCACACCTTGGCTTTTCAATCCTGCCCATCCAGTGTCTGTCCCCTTAAACACTGCTCTTCAAATAGTCCCCAGGAGGAGAGACCACCAGTGGCATGACTCAGCTCCTAAATCTGAATTTTACAGAGGTGTAGAACAGGGTCAATTGCTAGAATTTCAGAGTTGCCTACCCACCATTCAGGACCCCACCTGGACACTCCTTTCATGGGGAGTCATCAGGACATCAGGAAGTCTTCCAGGGCCCTCCTCTGCCTGCACACCCTCCCCTCCACATCACCATGACAAGGTTCAGGGAGGAGAGAGATTTTTTCCCCCAGCCCAAGACTCAGAAACTACCCCCGCCCCCCCGCCTCACCCCCACTCCCCAGCTAGTCAGGAGAACCCAGAGATCAGAGCTCAGCAGTGCAGGAAACAAAAGCTCCCCAGTCACCCCCAGCGAGTTCCGCTCTGCCGCCGCCACCCCCGGCACTCACCCCACCACTTGCTCCTTGATCCTGACCGGGATGTGTGCATAGCGGGGCTCGGGCGCAAGGTCTGGCAGTTCTGGTCTTGGGGGGGCCTGCAGGGGCGCCCACAGCGCAAGAGGTGCCCGGAGGCCCGGCGCGTCCCGGGTGCTCACGTACAGGAGCCCCAGCGAGGCGCAGGCGAGCAGCAGGACCAGCACACAGAGGGCCCGGCGGCCCAGCCGCATCCTGATGGACGGTAGGGGTGGGAGGGTGAGAAAGGTGTGGAGGGGAGGCGTGGGCTGGGACCCTCGAGCCCCGCGGTTCTGGAGGCTCCTGCCAGCTTCCCGGGACGCTCGCCACATCTCGGCGCGCTAGGATTTGCACAGCGAATCGTTCCCCTGGCCCTCCTCCCTTCACTGCCCGGGCCCCGGGTCTCCCGGCCTCCTTTCTTCTCGCCTTCTCCCGCATCTCGGTTTCCTCTCACGCCCGAGGCCCGGCATGTTGATGCAAGAGACCGCTGGATGCGGTGCTTTCCTCGCGGCCGCCAATAAGTAGGAGTGCACGGCTTTCTTAGGGCAGCGGGCGTCCCCAGTCCCGCCGCCCCCCGCCCTGGCCCGCGTGTCCCCCACCCCTCGGTCCGAGCATCACCTGGCCCCCGGTGGGCTGCACAGGGCGGCTCCACACCTTGCCTGTCATGAAAAATGCAGAATCACGCCCGCACTGTTGGGTGCCCCCGGCGGAGGTGACCGCGCGAGTGGCCTCGGGAAGCTGTGCGGGGGACCGGGGGGACCCGCGAGCGCGCCGCCTCCCGCCTCCAGCTCGGCCCCTCATCCCGCCCGGGCACTGACCTGTCTAACGCTCTAAGGCCGCCACAAGATTTCAGTTCGGGCTGCTCCAGGCTCTCAGCCCCGGCCTGGGGGTCTTCATGCGGCTGGAGGCGGCCTGATCGGGGAGCCGGGCGTGAGCCTGTGCCGTGGGGATCCTCCTGCCTCCCGGGCTCGCCCAACCCCTCCCGCCTTCGGACGCTCCGGGCTTTGTAGACCACAGCGCGGGGTGGTTCTGGGCGTTTCCTGCGCGGGGGGATGGGGGTGGAGAACGGAGTTGAGAAACCGTGCATCCCAGCCCCAGAAACAAAGCCGGGGCTCCCCGGCACCCTGTCCCACTTGCCGGGAGGGGAGGGCTCAGGCCGCCGCCGGGTTGTTCGGATCGCTGCGCCGCGCGGCTCGGCTCGGCTCCCGGGCTCGTCGCGGCGGAGGCTCGGGCTACGCGCGGGGAATGCGAGCGCCCGGGCGCCTTCTGGTGGGCGCAGAGGACATTGCGGGGGCGCCTCGAGAAGGTCCTTCTCCCGACCCTCCCAGCCCTTCGCCTGCAAACCTGGCGTCTCAAGGGCCTGCCCTCATCCCAGTCTATGCCCTAGTCGCACGGAGCCTCCCTCTCATCGAGGCTGTAACAGGATAGGGAATAAGGGCTTTGGGAGGCGATGGGGTGGGGGCGCCCTACAACCCCATTCCAAGGAAGGTTTGGGTAGTTAGGGTGAGATAAAAGAAACCAGACTAGATCCTGGAAAATAAAGATTTTGCCTGGCTAACAAAGACAGGTTCACACCCTCCCTCCCATCCTCGCCTCCCCCGCAACACTCCCACCCCAATCATCTAACAAAGACTCGAGAAGTAATACAAAGGCCTGCTTCCCGAAACTGCTCCTCGTTGCAGATGCTGGAGGAAGTGGCTAAGTTGGCTGTAATTCTGCATGCAAGCCTTAGACCCATAGACTCTCTTCCCTACAGCAGGATTCAGGACACTACCCAAAGTCCTGTGGTTCCATGGTTCTAATAAAAGATGTATCAAAATCTAATAGGGAAAACAAGACACAATAAGAAATGTAGAACGTAATGAAAACGCGGGGGGGAGAGGAGGATGGATTGTTGAATGAATTGTATACAAAGAACTGACTAAGATGAGGGGAAAGTGGGATTCTCAGCTCTTTACACCAAAATAGATTCCAGATCTATCAAATATTTTAATATTAAAAACAAAACCAGAAAAGTAGTAAAGGAAATCATGGAGTTTTTGTGTTTTGTTTTGTTTTTTACAATCTTGGAGTGGGGGAAGAGATCTCTAAGCAAGATATAAAGGGAATAGCCTGTACCTCTGAAACAAATAATACATTATATATTAAAAAGAAGAAGAAGAAGAACAAGAACAAGAACGAGAAGGAGAAGGAGAAGAAGATAGCAGGAGGGGAAGAATGAAGGGGGGGAAATCGGAGGGGGAGATGAACCATGAGAGATGATGGACTGAAAAACAAACGGAGGGTTCTAGAGGGGAGAGGGGTGGGAGGATGGGTTAGCCTGGTGATGGGTATTAAAGAGGGCACATTCTGCATGGAGCACTGGGTGTTATATGCAAACAATGAATCATGGAACACTGCATCAAAAACTAATGATGTAATGTATGGTGATTAACATAACAATAATAATAAAAAAGATATAAAGGGAATAGTAAAAACTTGTCTATATAAAAACCATGAGTGAAGGAATTTCTATAAACAAACTTGAGATAAATGACAAACTGAAAAGAATCTTTCCAACATGTAAGACAGATAAAGGTCTATTTTCCTCAAGAGCTGTAAAACATCAATAAGAAAAAATGATCAACTACCCCAAATGGACAAAAATCAGGATTAGGCAGTTGACAGAAAAAGTGAAAATGACTTTTAAATATATGCAAGTATATTTGATCTTATTCATAATAAGTGAAATGCAAATTAGAACAACAGTGAAATTTTTATTTTTTAATTTTTTTTTAAAGATTTTATTTATTTATTTGAGACAGAGAGAATGAGAGAGACATAGAGCACATGGGAGGGGGGAGGGTCAGAGGGAGAAGCAGGCTCCCCGCCGAGCAGGGAGCCCGATGCGGGACTCGATCCTGGGACTCCAGGATCATGACCTGAGCCGAAGGCAGTCGCTTAACCAACTGAGCCACCCAGGCGCCCTATTTTTTAATTTTTTAAAGATTTTATTTATTTGAGAGAGAGAGAGAGAGCACGAGCAGGTGAGGAGCAAAGTGAGAGGGAGAAGCAGACTCTCCGCTGAGCAGGGAGCCTGATATTGGGCTCAGTCCCAGGACCTTGGGATCATGACCTGAGCCGAAGGCAGATGCTTCACTGACTGAACCAACTAGGTGCCCCAACAGTGAAATTTTTTAAACAAAATTATTGCAATATTATTGATTATATATTCCCTATGTTGCACTTTTTATCCCTGTGAATTATTTGTAACTGGAAGTTTATACCTCTTAATCCTTTTCATCTATTTCACCTATCCCCCCACCCCCTGAAATGTTTTTTGATTACCAAATTAGTGAAGGTCAAGGTGTTTGCTAACACATTGTATGGTCAAGTATGTGGAGAAACAGCTTCTGCATACATTGTTGTGAGTGTAAATTGATACAACTTAGGAGAGCAATTGGCAAATCTCTTAACATTTAAAATGTTAATCACTTAAATTGTAAATATTAATCATTTAAAAATTTAAAGATATGGCTCCGTCAGACAATGGGGTACCGGGTTAAACTATACCTACTGATACTGAATGATTTCCAAAGTTGCTAAGCAAAAGCAAGCAGATTCTGAACAGCATATATAATTGGCTCCCATGTGTGGGTTTTAGCTTCTGGGCTTGGCCAAAGCCTGGATATGAGGTGCTTCCATAACAGAAACCCGACACTGTGGGAGTGGCTTTGGAACTGGGTCTTGGCCGAAGCAGGAAGGGAATTTGAGGAGTGTCAGTGAAGATCAAGAAACATTGAAGAGGGCGCCTGGGTGGCTCAGTTGGTTGGGCGACTGCCTTTGGCTCGGGTCATGATCCTGGAGTCCCGGGATTGAGTCCCGCATCGGGCTTCCTGCTCCGCAGGGAGTCTTCTTCTCCCTCTGACCCTCCTCCCTCTCATGCTCTCTGTCTCTCATTCTCTCTGTCTCAAATAAATAAATAAAATCTTTAAAAAAAAAAAAGAAACATTGAAGAGCTTGTTAGAAGCCGGATGGTCTTTAAGGATGTTGCAGTTGCAGCGAAGTGGGGAAAGTAAGGGAACTGAAGGAAAGGAGGTCTTGCTATGTTTGGCAATCTTGGCACCTGCGGTGGGGTGGGAGGTAGAAACTTCACCAAATGAACTGAGGATCTCACTGAGAAGATTTCTAAGCAGAATATTGAAGATGCCATCTAGTTTCTTCTTGCTGCTTAGAGTAAAAATGAAAAGCAAGAGATAAGCTAAAGGAAGGCAGGTTGAACAGAAAAGGGCTGGGGGTTGCTGGGTTTGATGATGCCTAGCCCCTCCAAGGACCAATGATACTAAAATCCAAAAATGGGGGTGCCTGGGTGGCTCAGTCATTAAGCGTCTGCCTTCGGCTCAGGTCATGATCTCAGGGTCCTGGGATCGAGCCCCGCATCGGGCTCCCTGCTCTGTGGGAAGCCTGCTTCTCCCTTTCTCACTCCCCCTGCTGGTGTTCCCTCTCTCACTGTGTCTCTCTCAGTCAAATAAATAATTAAATCTTAAAAAAACATATTAAAAAAAATCCAAAAATGGCTTCCAGGCAAAGATCATATCTAGGGAATCTTAAGAAAACAGGATCTGAAAATGATGCTAAGGATGTGAATATAAATCTTTGTTAAGAAAGATCTAAGGTGGTGCCTCAGGGAGTGGTTCAGTCTGACAATAGGACTCCTAAGAAAGCATTGTCTGTCAGCAGTCTATGCAGAAGCCCAGAGTACATAAGGGCTTATATCAATAATATTTGTGGCTATGGCTTTCATTTAATTAATGGTTAACCTCAGTAGGATTCATAGAAGACCCATAAAGATTTTAAGAGAACTGTTTGCAGAATTTTGTTGGTGATATACTAATTCTCTTATCATTCTGATAGAATGCATGTTTGCTGTTTCAAGGCCCCAAATTTGTGGTAATGTATTACATTGCAATCAATAACTAATACAGAATATTGTATAGCACTGAGAGTTAATGGTCTGCAACTATACACAATAACTCATAATGCTGAAAGAAAAAGCCAGACACAGATTACATTCCGTATGATACTATTTATTAAATAGTATGATAACTATTTATTAAATACAGGCAAAACTAATGAATGATATTTGTAGTACGGATCATAATTATCTCCAAGGGGAAGGATAGTATCTAGAAGGGGTCAAAGGGAATCTGGGTCCTGATATTAAAGTTATATTTCTACATCTGAGTGCTGATTATAGAAATGTGTTTAGTTTGTGAAAATATGCTGAGCTGCAAACTTATAATCTGTATACTTTTCTGTATGTATATTATACATGAATACAAAGTTTAAAAACATGTGAGAACAACAACTGTAGTCTGCTTTTGGAAATATTCAGAAAGGATTTTCTTTGGGGTGCCTGGGTGGTTCAGTTGGTTAAGCGTCTGACTCTTGATTTTGGCTCAGGTCATGATCTCAGGGTTGGGAGATCGAGCCCTGCATTGGGCTCCATATTGGGCCTGGGTGTGGAGACTGCTTGAGATTCTCTCTCTTCCTCTCCCTCTGCCCCTCCCCTGCTCTAGGAAAAAAAAAAAAGAAAGAAAGAAAGAAAGGATTTCCTTTAAGCAGTACACAAAGTTGCAGTTGGGTGGTTTTTCTGATAGTCACCTTGGGTTACTCATGTCACTGCAGCCATCTGGCAGCTCAGCTGGGGCTGGATAGTACAAGTTGCCATCAGTGGGAGGTTGGTATTGGCTCTTGGTCGAACCTCTCGATTTATGTGGTCTTTTATCCTCCAGATAAGCTAACCTGGGGCATGGCAATGTCAGGGCAGCAAATGGGTATGAATGGAAGCTGCCAGACCTGCCTTGCTTGTAATTCACACAGCATTCTCTCTCTCTCTCTGTATATATTATATATATATTTTATATATATATAATATACATATATAAATATATAAGCATAATATATTTATACTATAATATTTTATAATAAAATTATATTGTAATTATAAATATAAATATATATTATGTGTAATATATACTTAGTTATTCATTTGTCAGAGCCAATCATCTGGCTCTCTCAGATTCAATGAGTGCCTAAGCCCACTTCTTGCTGAATGTGGCTATAAAGAATTGGTGACCTTTTTAAATCTACCACTATCACCAACGATCAAATGTTGAAGTCCAGCAGTTGTTGCTTAATTAGATACTTTTAGAAAGGAAAGGTGTCTTAATAAGTGTATCAACATTACAAGAAGTAATGCTTGGAAATGGCAGAGCTAGGTACACAAGTGTGCTTAGGAGTAAACACACCCTAGTAACAATCAACAAAAGACCCAGATCGTCTAATATCCTTTTCCACTAAAAGGAACAAGCCTCCTTGGATGCATTCCTGGTTCTATCCCAGGGTTGGGGCAGGAAACATTAAAGATGAACACACAATGTCAGAAAGCAATGAAGTACTAAAAAAAAAAAAAAAAGAAAAAGGAGCATTTTCAAAGGACAGACATAGGAGGCAGCTTGAAGGGGCTTCCATTGGATGAATCTGGGAAAGTTTGAGCACCAAAATAATTTAGGATAGGAATGAATGATAAACCATTGAAAAAAATAGAAATCTACAATCCACACCGATAATAAATACATAAATACATAAATAAATAAATAATAAATGTAGGAGGAGGAGGGAAAATGCCAACTGATATATTTGAACAGAGGGATGGAGTGGAAAATAATAATTTTGCAACTATTGTAGTGAAAATTGGATTGGGCAAGAATCATCAATGACTGCTGAATCTAAGGGTTGGGGGGAGTTTACCATCACCAGTGAGGGGCAGAAGGATACTGTGTACCTGCAGATATGTTACCTGGAGAAAGACACGGCATCACCTCTGCAATTTTCTGGCTGGGATACATAACTTGATCCTAAATATGAGCAAACACACAAACCCCAAGTATTTTAGATACATGAAGGAAACTGGCCAGTAATTTTTTTTTTTTAATGTCAATGTCCTGAGAAATAAAGGACAGCTGAGGAACTGTTCCAGGTAAAAGGAGACCAAAGAAGCAGCCAAATGCAACGTGTGGTCCCAGATGGCATCCTGTCCTTGAGGGGAAACATACCAGGTATTTTGGGGATACCTGATCAAATTGGATTATGGGTGGTAGCTTAAAGTTTGATCTTTATTAAGGATAAATGGGAAAAAAAAAGGATAAATGGTAAGCATTAAATCTCCTGAAGCTGATAACTGGTTACTTAAGAAAATATCCTTGTTCTTAGAACACATATCCTGAAGTGTTAAGGGATAAAGTGGCATGATGTGTGTAGTCTACTTTCAAGTTACTTGGAAAAAATAAATGATACAATGTGTATGTGTTGTATATATATGGGTACATGTGGTATACATAATATAAAATCTGTATTTTATTCATTTAATAACTATTCACAACACTCTTTATATGAACTGTACATCCTATATAACATATTATACATGACTGTGTGTGTATATATGTATATACATATACGTATATACACACACACATATATATATAGAGAGAGAGAGAATGATAAAACAAATGTGACAAAATGTCAAAAATTGGTGAAGCTGGATAAAAGATATGTGGGAACACTGTATGTATTTTCCAAGTTTCAAAGTTTGATATTATTTCAAAGTAAAAATTTAAAAAGAATAAGTCTTGCTTCTCCACTAATCTAGTGGAAAGTGTCTATTTAGTAATTCAGTTATGGTCTGAGAAATTGTTTCAGCACATTACTGTCACATTCATAAAAATTGACAAGTAAAAAATTTTAATAATGAAATTATAACCATAATTTAGAATTTCTTTTTTTTAAAATTTTATTATGTTATGTTAGTCACCATACAATACATCATTAGTTTTTGATGTCATAATTTAGAATTTCTTTTTTTTTTTT
>NW_027949924.1:0-215 GCF_054177405.1 Leptonychotes weddellii | reverse complement strand
CATTATATGTTTTTTAAAAAAGAAGATAGTAGGAAGGGAAAAATGAAGGGGTGGAATCAGAGGGGGAGACAAACCATGAGAGAGTATGACTCTGAGACACAAACTGAGGGTTCTAGAGGGGAGAGGGGTGGGGGGATGGGTTAGCCTGGTGATGGGTATTAAAGAGGGCATGTACTGAATGGAACACTGGGTGTTATACACAAAGAATGAATCAT
>NW_027949923.1:0-215 GCF_054177405.1 Leptonychotes weddellii | reverse complement strand
CAAAATACATGAATTTTCCTTATCTAAATACCAACTGCTCTTATATAAATACAGTTGATTTTAAAGCCATCAATAGTGTGGCTTTTTTTAAATCTTCACCAACACTGTTATCTAAAAAATAGTAAAGATTTTTTACGAGGTCCTACTATCCTCTAGAAAACAGAAAAACAAATATAATGGGTTTCTGGTACCCTATAGTTCACAGTTAATTGCAT
>NW_027949922.1:0-215 GCF_054177405.1 Leptonychotes weddellii | reverse complement strand
AAAAAAAAAATTAAAAAAAAAAAAAAAAAAGAGATTGGCTGCAAACAAGAGCACCAAAAAGCTGCAAAAGAAAGAAGCTGAATTCAAGAGAGAGACACAGAGGTGGTGGGGGAGAGGGAAGACAAAGAGCTTGGCAAGAGACTGGAGCCAAGCTCTCAGAACTAATGAAGGAAGTTAAGAAGAAGTATGTCTCGACATTGTAAATCTATTAAAAA
>NW_027949921.1:0-215 GCF_054177405.1 Leptonychotes weddellii | reverse complement strand
TTCCAAGCCTTAGGATCTATTTAATTTGAGCATTTCCTGTGATTGTAGAGTGAATGGTTTAACATTTTTTACAGCTGGAGTAGCCAAGAAAATTCTAGAACAGACAAGGAAAAAGGATGGCCTTGTGGGTTATTAAAAGATATACAAATATGTACCCAATCCACAATCACAGAGAAAGCGGTAGAACAGAAGAGCAAGTGAGAAACAGACACGTG
>NW_027949920.1:0-215 GCF_054177405.1 Leptonychotes weddellii | reverse complement strand
AAGTGTATGGATAAAGATGTAAAAATTCTAAACATTACTGCTTATCATAAGTGTAGTCACCAGCTGTTACAAAACAGTGTTATTACAAGATTATTGCCTATATTCCCTATGCAATAATTTCCACAAACCTGGTATTTATTTTATCACTGAAGTTTGTAACCCTTGATACCATTTATGCATTTTACCCCAAACCATGCCCACACTAGTGACCACCA
>NW_027949919.1:0-215 GCF_054177405.1 Leptonychotes weddellii | reverse complement strand
TACAGGGGGCAGAAGGCCTTGTCTTGCTCCCTGCTACCTCACCCACACGCTCCAACAAGGCCTTGCTGTGGCCAAGCACCTAGCCCCACCCTCAGGTGAGCCCCTCTGTGTGTGTCCGGTATGGACAGACCCGTGGTGGGCCAGCTTCTTCAGGGGGAGGAGGCCAACTTGTTTTGGCCTCTTTAATAAGACAAAATGTTTGCAGTGCCCAGGAG
>NW_027949918.1:0-215 GCF_054177405.1 Leptonychotes weddellii | reverse complement strand
GAAACTGGGTTCAGACCCAAGTCTGTCTCAGACCTTGTACTCAGATGAAAGTTAGAAGTGAGTTGGCTCAAGATGTTCATCGACAGATGAATGGATAAAGAAGATGTGGTATATATACACAATGGAATATTATGCAGCCATCAAAAGGAATGAGATCTTGCCATTTGCAACAATGTGGATGGAACTGGAGGGTATTATGTTGAGTGAAATAAGTC
>NW_027949917.1:0-215 GCF_054177405.1 Leptonychotes weddellii | reverse complement strand
TGGGTCATCTCTTATAAATATATATTAGCATAAGAACTTGGCCAAGAAAGTCACACTCCAAAGAGTTATCATTAGTGATCACTTCATAGTGGGGATTCTGAGTGTTTTTTTTTTTTTTTATTCTTATGTTAATCCCCATACATTACATCATTAGTTCTAGATGAAGTGTTCCATGATTCATTGTTTGTGCATAACACCCCGTGCTCCATGCAGAA
>NW_027949916.1:0-215 GCF_054177405.1 Leptonychotes weddellii | reverse complement strand
TCCATATATTTTCCCTCTGGGATCCAGGCTCACTAGCAGGCACATTGCTAGGAGTGAGACAAAAGATAATATGGTGCAATAATGTGATAGCTTCTAAAGATCCTACTTGGAAGTGGTGCACATCTCTTCTGCTCACAAATCAAAACATGTCCTTTTCCTCAGGCCTCTCTAGAAGATCCGTGTGAACCAGACATTCATCGTTTTTTTTTTTTTTT
>NW_027949915.1:0-215 GCF_054177405.1 Leptonychotes weddellii | reverse complement strand
GAGACATAAACATGCTTTTTTTTTTTTTCTAAAGTTTTTTTTTTTTTAAAGATTTTATTTATTTATTTGAGAGAGAGAGAATGAGAGACAGAGAGCACGAGAGGGAAGAGGGCAGAGGGAGAAGCAGACCCCCTGCTGAGCAGGGAGCCCGATGCGGGACTCGATCCCGGGACTCCAGGATCATGACCTGAGCCGAAGGTAGTCGCTTAACCAAC
>NW_027949914.1:0-1233 GCF_054177405.1 Leptonychotes weddellii | reverse complement strand
AAAAGTGGATGGTGTTTTGATGGGGATTGCATTGAATGTGTAGATTGCTCTAGGTAGCATTGACATCTTCACAATATTTGTTCTTCCAATCCATGAGCATGGAACGTTTTTCCATTTCTTTGTGTCTTCCTCAATTTCTTTCATGAGTATTTTATAGTTTTCTGAGTACAGATCCTTTGCCTCTTTGGTTAGATTTATTCCTAGGTATCTTATCGTTTTGGGTATAATTGTAAATGGGATCGACTCCTTAATTTGTCTTTCTTCTATCTTGTTGTTGGTGTATAGGAATGCCACTGATTTCTGTGCACTGATTTTATATCCTGCCACTTTACTGAATTCCTTTATGAGTTCTAGCAGTTTTGGGGTGGAGTCTTTTGGGTTTTCCACATAAAGTATCATATCATCTGCAGAAAGTGAGACTTTCACTTCTTCTTTGCCGATTCGGATGCCTTTTATTTCCTTTTGTTGTCTGATTGCTGAGGCTAGGACTTCTAGTTCTATGTTGAACAGCAGTGGTGATAGTGGACATCCCTGCCGCGTTCCTGACCTTGGGGGGAAAGCTTTCAGTTTTTCCCCATTAAGAATGATGTTCGCTGTAGGTTTTTCATAGATGGCTTTTATGATATTGAGGTATGTACCCTCTCTCCCTATACTCTGAAGAGTTTTGATCAAGAAAGGATGTTGTACTTTGTCAAATGCTTTTTTTGTATCTATGGAGAGGATCATATGATTCTTGTTCTTTCGTTTATTGTATCACGTTGATTGATTTGCGGATGTTGAACCAACCTTGCAGCCCAGGGATAGATCCCACTTGGTCGTGGTGAATAATCCTTTTAATGTACTCTTGGATCCTTTTGTCTAGTATTTTGGGGAGAATTTTTGCATCCATGTTCATCGGGGATATTGGTCTGTAATTCTCCTTTTTGATGGTGTCTTTGTCTGGTTTTGGGATCAAGGTAGTGGTGGCCTCATAAAACGAGTTTGGAAGTTTTCCTTCCATTTCTATTTTTTGGAACAGTTTCAGAAGAATAGGTATTAATTCTTCTTTAAATGTTTGGTAGAATTCCCCTGGGAAGCCATCTGGCCCTGGGCTTTTGTTTGTTGGGAGATTTTTGATGACTGCTTCAATTTCCTTAGTGGTTATAGGTCTGTTCAGGTTTTCTATTTCTTCCTGGTTCAGTTTTGGTAGTTGATACATCTCTAGGAATGCATCCATTCCTTCCAGATTATCTA
>NW_027949913.1:0-215 GCF_054177405.1 Leptonychotes weddellii | reverse complement strand
GCGCGCCGCTTCGCCGCCCGCGCCCGCACAGCACCCCGGGGGTCCGCCCCGCCTCCGCCCGGCCGCGCGCGGGGGGCTCTCACCGCCGGAACGCTTCTTGCAGGAGGGAGCAGGAGGGGCCGGCGGTGGACGAGGGGTCGTAGTAGATGGAGAAGTTCTCGCGGGAGAGGCTCAGCAGGCGCGGAGACGTCTTCACCGATAGCGGCATAGGCCAC
>NW_027949912.1:0-215 GCF_054177405.1 Leptonychotes weddellii | reverse complement strand
AACATCCTTCCAAGTCCTGTAAGTGCTCACGTGTGCACATCACCCTTTGTCTCGCCGTTCTGAGAACCATCTGTGGGCGCCGCTTCCAGGTCGGATCCAGCGTCCTTGTGCGCTTCGGCATCGACCGAGGACAGAAGTGTGTCACGGGCGGGTCAGAGTGAGCCCCGCGTGGCTGTGCGTCCCCGCAGAGCACCAGCGCTGCATAGCCATCCGAG
>NW_027949911.1:0-215 GCF_054177405.1 Leptonychotes weddellii | reverse complement strand
CCAGACCTTCTACCCCCCACCACCATCCACTCAAATTCCCTGGCCCAAATCTTCAACTCCTTCGATCCTCTCTTTCTGGTGTCACCACATCTGATCCTTCCTCAGGAGCCATCAGGTCAACTTCAAATTAGGTTCTCAGTCTGGTCACTTCTCTCCATGTCTGTTGGCATGTCCCAGGTCCTGCTCCCATCTCTGCTGGGCTGGACCAGCGCAGG
>NW_027949910.1:0-215 GCF_054177405.1 Leptonychotes weddellii | reverse complement strand
GTCTACGTGACCCACCCTTATTCTTTGGTTTTGGCCTCTTTTCTGTCCTCATTCACTGGCAGTTCTCGTTTTGGCTCCTTTCTTATGACTCAAGGCTTTCTGGGAAATGCTACATCTCGGCAAACTCTTGATGACTTTACCCACCGAAACCCTTGCCAAGCGTGGAATGGGTCATGTCCCAGTCTTAATGTGAAATGAAGAAGTTGGAACACAAA
>NW_027949909.1:0-215 GCF_054177405.1 Leptonychotes weddellii | reverse complement strand
CTGTTTTAGCCTATAAAACACAATAATTAGCCACTCAGAAAGGAACTGCTAGGATTTTTTTGTTGTTGTTACTTTTTTTTTTTTATTCTTATGTTAATCCCCATACATTACATCATTAGTTCTAGATGAAGTGTTCCATGATTCATTGTTTGTGCATAACACCCAGTGCTCCATGCAGAATGTGCCCTCCTCAATACCCACCCCCCGGCTAACCC
>NW_027949908.1:0-215 GCF_054177405.1 Leptonychotes weddellii | reverse complement strand
GGTTTTCTTTTTTTTAAAAGATTTTATTTATTTATTTGAGAGAGAGAGAATGAGAGAGAACACATGAGGGGGGATAGGGTCAGAGGGCAAAGCAGACTCCCTGCCGAGCAGGGAGCCCGATGTGGGACTCGATCCAGGGACTCCAGGATCATGACCTGAGCCGAAGGCAGTCGCTTAACCAACTGAGCCACCCAGGCGTCCCCGTTGGGTTTTTA
>NW_027949907.1:0-215 GCF_054177405.1 Leptonychotes weddellii | reverse complement strand
CTTGCCTGCTTGCAATTTTTTTTTATGCCCGTGTGCCAGAGGGAAAAAATCTATCATGATGATGGCAATGCCTCCCCTCTTGTCCGCAGGAAGGCTGAATGCTTTGTGTACTCAGCTCTCTCCAGAGGGCTTGTGGAATTAAGCAGGGTGACTGGCAGTGAAGAAAATGAAAATGCTGAGAAAAGACCAAATTGCTCTCCCCACCACAGGCTGAG
>NW_027949906.1:0-215 GCF_054177405.1 Leptonychotes weddellii | reverse complement strand
ATCAGATCAAGAGTGATTTAAACTGAATATGAGTAAGAGAGGAGAAACACTGACATGGATAGAATTATTATGGAAAACAGCAGTTATGGCAAGGGAATGAGTATCCGGTGATTCACATGAGAAAATAGTAAGGAAAGGAGCTAGAGGTAAGACTTATGACCTCAGATGTTTATTACATAGAATATGCAGAGTAAATAAATTGAATTGAGTTATAA
>NW_027949905.1:0-215 GCF_054177405.1 Leptonychotes weddellii | reverse complement strand
ATGAGAGACGATGGACTCTGAAAAACAAACTGAGGGTTCTAGAGGGGAGGGGGGTGGGAGGATGGGTTGGCCTGGTGGTGGGTATTGAGGAGGGCACGTTCTGCATGGAGCACTGGGTGTTATGCACGAACAATGAATCATGGAACACTTCATCTAGAACTAATGATGTAATGTATGGGGATTAACATAAGAATAAAAATAAATAAATAAATAAA
>NW_027949904.1:0-215 GCF_054177405.1 Leptonychotes weddellii | reverse complement strand
TACCCTCCACCGGTGCCCCCCGCCTCCGCCGGCTTTGTTGAGATATAATTGAATTGTAACACTGTGTAAGTTTAAAGGGCACAATGTGTTGATTTGATACACTTATATATTGCAAAATGCTTACCGTTGTAGTATTTATTAAATAACACCTGCATCACATCACATCATTGCCATTGCTTTTTTTTTTTTTAGTGACAACATTTAAGATCAACTAT
>NW_027949903.1:0-1233 GCF_054177405.1 Leptonychotes weddellii | reverse complement strand
AAAGAAAAAGAAAGGGAGAAAATGTGATCAGGCAGCAGACAAGAACAAATCCATACACTAGAGATTTAGGGTATATTTTGATCTGTTAGAAGAAACTGTATCTCAAAATTTTAAAGAGAGAACAACTTATATATATATGCCAAAAATAAGGTTAACTACTATGATGGGATAGAATATGACTCTAAAAATGAAAAATAAAAATGTTTTTTAAAAAAGGGATTGATGGGCGCCTGGGTGGCTCAGTCGGTTAAGCAACTGCCTTCGGCTCAGGTCATGATCCTGGAGTCCCAGGATCGAGTCCCGCATCGGGCTCCCTGCTCGGCAGGGAGTCTGCTTCTCCTTCTGACCCTCCCCCCTCTCATGTGCTCTCTCTCTCCTCTCATCCTCTCTCTCAAATAAATAAATAAAATCTTAAAAAAAAAAGGGATTGATAAGATTTTGGTTGAAAAAGGGAAAAAGAAAAATTCAAAAAATAAAAAACTGAAAAGACAGTTTAAAAAAATTAACTTTGAAAGACTAAAGAATCATGGTAAAAAAGTCATGGATTCTATGTGCAGTATTCCCCTAGCGCTGGAGTTCTGCCGTTCTCATCGATCGTTAAACTTGGTCTTGGCTGGCTGTTCTTGCTGATCTTCTGGGTGAGGGGCCTGTTGCCATGGTTCCCAAATGTCTTTACCTGAGGCGGAATTGCCCCACCCTTGCTGGTCCGGGCTAAGTACTCTGCTTGGGTTTGCTCTCGGAAGCTTTTGTTCCCTGCAAGCTTTCGGTGCAGCTTTGGAGGACATCAGTGAAAATGGCGGCCCCCCAATCTCTGCCCCGGAGGAGCTGAGAACTCGGGGCCCCCCTCCTCAGTGAGCCCCCAGAGAAAAGCAGTCAGTTTCCCCGTCGCCGGCCGCACTCCGTGCTCACCTGGCCTGTGATCAAGCGTTTCTATCTCTGGCACCCAACCCCATGTGGAGTCCCCAAATCCAGCTGATCCCTGTGGTGCGCTCCCGTGGGGCTCCTCCCCGGGGGAGGAAGGGGAGTCTCCCCGGGTCTGCCGCTTGTTGGGTCCCTGCTGGAGGAGCAGTGGCCCGACTGTGCCGCGGATCACGGTTTATGGCAACCCCGAGCTGAGAGCCTGCTCCTTGGCTCCGTCTCTGCAGCCGACTTCCCTGCTCCGATACCTGGGAGCTCTGCCACACTCAGGCACCCCCGATCTTTCTGTGACCCCGAGAATCCTGAGACCACACT
>NW_027949902.1:0-215 GCF_054177405.1 Leptonychotes weddellii | reverse complement strand
GCTCTACAGCAATGATGACCAGCCTCCCTTCGGGCTGGAGCCTGGAGGAGGTTAAAGAGGTTTTCTTAACACACCTGGATCTGCACCATCAGGCTTGAACATCCTGGGTGGTCCCTCACTGCTCTCCTAGGTCACAATACAGGGGCTCTGCCTGGGAACCCTGGTACAATTGCTATGGGAACACCCAGTGTTTCTGCTGCTTCCGAGTAAGAAGA
>NW_027949901.1:0-215 GCF_054177405.1 Leptonychotes weddellii | reverse complement strand
TTAAAACAGCAATGAGGGCGTCTGGGTGGCTCAGATGATTAAGCGTCTGCTTTCGGCTCAGGTCATGATCCCAGGGTCCTGGGATCGAGTCCCACATCGGGCTCCCGGCTCAGCGGGGAGCCTGCTTCTCCCTCTGACCCTTGCCCCTCTCATGCTGTTTTTCTCTCGCTCTCTAAAAAAATAAATAAAATAAAATCTTTAAAAAAAAAAAAAAA
>NW_027949900.1:0-215 GCF_054177405.1 Leptonychotes weddellii | reverse complement strand
CGAGCCGAAGGCAGACGCTTAACCGACTGAGCCACTCAGGCGTCCCCAGGCTCCTTTGATATAAACAGCTCTAATAGTTTTCCCAAATGATCTGAGCGTCTCATGAGTAATGGCGAAATCCAAAGTGATGTTTGAGGAACAAGAAGGTACAGGAAGGGAACGGCCCAGATTTGCTGTGAGCGCCCAGCTGAGGAGGTGCGAGTGGACCCAGGGCG
>NW_027949899.1:0-215 GCF_054177405.1 Leptonychotes weddellii | reverse complement strand
CCCTTGACGAGGCTGGCTGTCTGAGCTGGAGCAAATGATGGCAGAGCACAAGGCTGGTGAGCCCCTGTCCTGGGGATAGGCTGCTCCTTGTTCTGTGTTGTGCTTTCTGTCACAAGTGAGCATCTCGGAAGTGTTGGTTATCACTAGAAGAAAGTTGTAGAACTGTCAGGCAGGGAAAGAGATGTTAGGGTACAGGTTCAGCAACTGTCTCGCGT
>NW_027949898.1:0-215 GCF_054177405.1 Leptonychotes weddellii | reverse complement strand
TCACTCGGTTAAATATCCTGCCCTGGCTTTTGGTCCAGTTGCTTGAGAATACAAGGAACACAAATATACACATAAGCAGCACCAGCCTATCTCTGAGCCTAGGGCTATTGCTAAGCCCTTGCTGCTTTCCTGCTTCGACGTAAGATACTCTCACTTCCAGCCTGGTTATAACTTCCTGTTTTTAAAACCTGTGCATTTTTGTTTACGGATGCTGG
>NW_027949897.1:0-215 GCF_054177405.1 Leptonychotes weddellii | reverse complement strand
TGTATGAAGAACAAAACATAAGTGGGTGTACATATAGGAGCACTCAAATATCCCGCCCCTCCCATTAAGTTTAATTAATATGACTTTAGTGTATCTATGAATTTTTTTCTTAATGGGAGAAGGGGAAGTCAGATATTCAGTTAAGGGTCATCCTGCATGATCCATGTTCTAATTTGAGGGGAATGTTTTCCTTTTGAAAGTATACTTTTTTGGGG
>NW_027949896.1:0-215 GCF_054177405.1 Leptonychotes weddellii | reverse complement strand
AGGGAGCCCTGGTCCTGTGCTTCGTCTGGTGGGGAGGAGAGATTTTAGTAAACACTGCGTGGGAAGAGGAATGAAATGGCGGCGAATGAGGTTAGGGAATGGGTGTGTGAAATGCCAGGTTGAGCGAGGCCAGGGTGCCTGGGAGCAGCATTCCAACGCCCACCTCTCCACCAGCTGGTGGGAGAAGGCGCTCACCTGCCGAGGGAGGCGGACAG
>NW_027949895.1:0-215 GCF_054177405.1 Leptonychotes weddellii | reverse complement strand
GAATAGGGGCGCCTGACTGGCTCAGTCAGTGGAGTGTGCAATTTTTGATCTCAGGGTTGTGAGTTTGAGCCCCATGTTAGGCATAGAGACTACTTAATTTAAAAAAATATTTTTTAACATAAAAAGTATAAGGACACCCAGCTTGGTCAGTCAGAAGAGCCTGTGACTCTTGATCTCGGGGTTGTGCGTTTGAGCCTCACGTTGGGTGTAGAGAT
>NW_027949894.1:0-215 GCF_054177405.1 Leptonychotes weddellii | reverse complement strand
ACATTATATGTTAATAAAAAAAAAAAAACAAACCTAAACATTCCATCTCAAAATTGCTAGAACTCATACAGGAATTCAGCAAAGTGGCAGGATATAAAATCAGGAGAGTATGGTACTGGCACAAAAACAGACACATAGAGGAAAAGAACAGAATAAAGAATCCAGAAATGGACCCTCAATGCTATGGTCAATTAATCTTTGACAAAGCAGGAAAG
>NW_027949893.1:0-215 GCF_054177405.1 Leptonychotes weddellii | reverse complement strand
TGCAAATAATAATCTTAAGTACAAAAATATATATAAGTGGCTATAATTTTTAGTAAGATTTTTGAAATAACTAAATAACTAGAAAACCAATGCATTTCTAAAGCACAGATGTGTCCATTCCTGCAAAGAATTTATGGTCCTTGTCCTATTAAGACACTCACAATCTATTGGGAAGGTGAATATGTCAACAAATGTGCATGATAACATCACAGGTG
>NW_027949892.1:0-1233 GCF_054177405.1 Leptonychotes weddellii | reverse complement strand
AATATACCTTCTGCCCCTCTCTCTCTTTCTTCTTCTTCTGGGATCCCAATTATTCTAATGGTGTTTCACCTTATGGTATCACTTATCTCTCAAATTCTGCCCTCGTTATCCAGTAGTTGTTTATCTCTCTTTTTCTCAGCTTCTTTATTTTCCATTATTTGGTCTTCTATATTGCTAATTCTTTCTTCTGCCTCATTTATCCTAGCAGTTAGAGCCTCCATTTTTGATTGCACCTCATTAATAGCCTTTTTGATTTTGACTTGGTTAGATTTTAGTTCTTTTATTTCTCCAGAAAGGGTTTCTCTAATAACTTCCATGCTTTTTTCAAACCCAGCTACTATCTTTAAAATCATCGTTCTCAACTGTAGTTCTGACATCGTAATAATGTCTGTATTGATTAGGTCCCTGGCAGTTGGTACTGCCTCTTGTTCTTTTTGTTGAGGTGATTTTTTCCGTCTTGTCATTTTGTCCAGAGGAGAATAGATGAATGAGAGAATAAACTGCTAACAGGGTAACAACGTCCCCAGAAAGTATACACTAAACAAATCAGAAAAGACCTGAAACCAGGGGAAAAGAAAGGGAAAGAAAAAAGAAAAAAAAAAGAAAAAGAGAAAGATAAAAACAAACAAAAACAAAACAAAACAGAATATGATCAAATATGATCAGGCTAGTGCATAGATCAGTGCCACACACTAGATTTTGGGCGTATTTTGGTCTGTTAGAAGAAAGTGCCTCCCAAAATTTTAAAGAAAGAAAAACTTATATATGTACAATAATAAGGATTAATATGATGAAGGGATGGAATATGACTGTAAAGATGAAAACTATAAAAGCTTTTATAAAAGGAACTGATAAGAAGTTGTTTGAAAAAAGAAAGAAGAGGATTTAAAAAAAGGGGGGGGAGAGAATGTGATCAGGCAGGAGACTAGAACAAAGCCATATACTAGAGATTTAGGGTATATTTTGATCTGTTAGAAGAAATTGTATCTCAAAATTTTAAAGAGAGAACAACTTATATATATATATACCAAAAATAAGGGTAACTACTATGAAGGGATAGAATATGGCTCTAAAAATGAAAAATAAAAAATGGTTTTTAAAAAAGGGATTGATAAGATGTTGGTTGAAAAAGGGAAAAAGAAAAATTCAAAAAAAAAAAAAGTTAAAAAAAATTAACTTTGAAAGACTAAAGAATCATGGCAAAAAAGCCATTAATTCTATTTGCAGTATTCC
>NW_027949891.1:0-215 GCF_054177405.1 Leptonychotes weddellii | reverse complement strand
CTAACACAGCACAGCGGGAAGATTCATTGTCCTCGAGCTGGCCTTCCACATTTCCAGCCCACATCTTTGTCCTGCGGTACCATCCCCGGGGACACCTGTCACTGTCATCCTTAGATGTCTATACCACGGTCCCCCACCATGGCCCAGGGTACAGCTCTCCTTCCTACCATGTTTTCCCCAAAGCGCCATCAGCACTTCCTCCTTGAACCCCTGCT
>NW_027949890.1:0-215 GCF_054177405.1 Leptonychotes weddellii | reverse complement strand
CCCTCTCTGCCCCTATCCCCTGCTTGCTCTCTCTCTAAAATAAATAAATCTTTGAAAAAAAAAAAGCAGAGGATAGATTGGTGGTTATCAGAGGCTGCGGGGGTGGGGTAATTGGGGACATATTACTTAAAGATACAGACTTGGAGATCTAATGTACAGCGTAGTGATTACAAACAATACCATATTATAAATTTCAAAGTTGCTAAATGGTTAGA
>NW_027949889.1:0-215 GCF_054177405.1 Leptonychotes weddellii | reverse complement strand
TCCTCATCTCTTAGTGTAGTCTTTGGTTTAAAATCTAATTTGTCTGATACAAGGATTGCCACCCCAGAAAAGCTAAAATTTCTAGAATGGCCTAAATGGCCCTACATGATCTGACCCTAGTTATTTCCTTGGCCTCATTTACTGTTGTCCACCTTCCTCACTGTCTTAGTTTCCTATTGCTGCTCTAACAAATTACCTCAGATTTCATGGCTTCA
>NW_027949888.1:0-215 GCF_054177405.1 Leptonychotes weddellii | reverse complement strand
TGAATAGAACGCTTTCGTCCTTGGAGAATGAGTGAAGCGACAAGAGATAGATATGGAGTAACAGTTCCAGAAGTTTTTGTATGTAAAGTCACCCATTCAAGAGGTTTGTCTTCTTGTGCTATAACACCAGTTGGAGAATGAGGGGTACGGAAAATAAGAAGCAGCAGGGGGAGAGAATCATCATACCTGTAAGCAAAGGCAGTTTTTAATCGCTC
>NW_027949887.1:0-215 GCF_054177405.1 Leptonychotes weddellii | reverse complement strand
CACCATAGGTGTGGATGAGGGGAATGAAGAAGTTTTCCTCTAAGAATTCACAACCATGAGCCTGATCTCACACAGGCTTGGGACCCAAATTAATACCAGAGTGATCTGTGAACTTCCAACCAAGACATTAATATTTAAGGAGATCCTGAAGCAGTGACAGCTCTGGGGCATTTGGCAGAAGCAAAGGCAGAACCTCTCCTGAGGGCCCTACCTAC
>NW_027949886.1:0-215 GCF_054177405.1 Leptonychotes weddellii | reverse complement strand
TTCGCTGTAACTGTACGGCCCGGTTGGTCAGGCCCTGGCCTTGGCGTGGCTTGTGTGTGTGAGTTAAAGTAAACAAGCTGCAGGGTGTGTCTGGTGCAGGATCGGAAGCCGAGTGAAAAGGGAAGGGAATGCAGGTGTGGTGTTGCCTGCAGGGGCTTGGTGGAGAGCAGCACGGGAATCCAGGACGATCCCAAAGGCCCCCTGGGGACCTGAGC
>NW_027949885.1:0-215 GCF_054177405.1 Leptonychotes weddellii | reverse complement strand
AGATTGGATCTCATTGATAGCATTTTAAAATTCTGCCAATTCAGCTTTCATTTCTGCCCTTAGAGACTCTATGTTGCCATTAATTGATTTCTCCATTCTAGCTATTGTCTTCACAATTGCTAGCCTGAATTCCATCTCCGACTACTTGGTTATATCTGAATCCATTTGTAAATCTGCAGCATAAGTCATATTCTCTGAGTCTTTCCTATTTTTTG
>NW_027949884.1:0-215 GCF_054177405.1 Leptonychotes weddellii | reverse complement strand
ATCAGATCAAGAGTGTTTTAAACTGAATATGAGTAAGAGAGGAGAAACACTGACATGGATAGAATTATTATGGAAAACAGCAGTTATGGCAAGGGAATGAGTATCCGGTGATTCACATGAGAAAATAGTAAGGAAAGGAGCTAGAGGTAAGACTTATGACCTCAGATGTTTATTACATAGAATATGCAGAGTAAATAAAGTGAATTGAGTTATAA
>NW_027949883.1:0-215 GCF_054177405.1 Leptonychotes weddellii | reverse complement strand
ATTTTTCCAAAGACACGCAGATGGCCAACAGGTCCATAAAAAGATGCTCTACATCATTAATCACCAGAAAAATGCAAATCAAAACCTTAATGAGATATCCCCTCACAGCTGTTAAAATAACTATTATTAAAACAAAACAAAACAAAACTAGAAATAATGAGTGGTGATAAAGATGTAGAGAAAAGGGAACCCTTATGCAAGGTTGGTGGGAATAT
>NW_027949882.1:0-215 GCF_054177405.1 Leptonychotes weddellii | reverse complement strand
TAAACTTGGTCTTGGCTGGCTGTTCTCGCTGATCTTCTGGGGGAGGGGCCTTTTGCCGTGGTTTCCAAATGTCTTTGCCGGAGGCGGAATTGCCCCACCCTTGCCGGGTTCGGGCTAAGTAATCTGCTCAGGTTTGCTCTCGGGAGCTTTTGTTCCCTGCAAGCTTTGGAGGTGGAGAGTGAAAATGGCGGCCTCCCAATCTCTGCCCCGGAGGA
>NW_027949881.1:0-215 GCF_054177405.1 Leptonychotes weddellii | reverse complement strand
CATACCTTTTCATATATTCTCCTTGCAGAAGTGAATCAGTTGGGAAAGTATTTGGCTGCATATAAAGAAAACTCAACTAGGGCAGATGGTCCAAAAGAGGTTAATTTTTTATCACTCAGTAAGGTGTCCAGGAGAGGCAGTCTGTGGCTGGTGTAGTAACTAAAAAACCATGCTCTTCTTTTCCTTTAGTCATGCCATTCTTACATGTGATTAGC
>NW_027949880.1:0-215 GCF_054177405.1 Leptonychotes weddellii | reverse complement strand
CACATAGAATTCCTGTGTGCCTCTTGCAGCCTCTTGCTAGAACACGACACTGCCTTTCATTATAGCAAATGTGGTTTCTGGTGCTGGGTCTGCTAGCGTTTGACCGTGTCCTTTCAAATATCTTTACACTTAATACTTAGTTTATTCCTCTTCCAGACTATCAAAGAAATACTCTTTTATTTGAAAGAAACTGCATATATGAAGAAGACAAAAGA
>NW_027949879.1:0-215 GCF_054177405.1 Leptonychotes weddellii | reverse complement strand
TGCCTATAGCTTATTCAAATATTTTAAACATATAGGCAATCCTGATTGAAGCCCTTTAATAAGATAGAACCTTAATAAGGAATTATAATAATATCAGTAACACTATAGAAATAATTTACCCTATAAGTATTACAATTTTATTTAACTAAATGTCATAATTCTATTGATTTTTTATTACAATCTTTTATGATTACAAAGTGCTCAATGAAAATATT
>NW_027949878.1:0-215 GCF_054177405.1 Leptonychotes weddellii | reverse complement strand
CTTTAAAAAAAAAAAAAAATCTCTATACCCAGTGTGGGGATTTAGCTCACAACCCTGAGATTAAGAGTCACATGCTCCTCCAACTGAGTCAACCAGGTGCCCCCATTTTTGCCTTTCTATATGAGCACTTAGGTCTCTAAAATACATATAAATTAAATCATGCCAGTCCTGTGCTTGAAGTCATTCAGTGGATTTGTATTACCATAGCTTTCAAG
>NW_027949877.1:0-215 GCF_054177405.1 Leptonychotes weddellii | reverse complement strand
CCCTGTCTGGAAAACATAGATGCTGGCCCAGATAACCTCCAAGGGACCTTCCAGCCCTCACCTAAGCCCCTGGTCAGGGCCAGACTGTCAACAGAAAGCAAGTGAAGGACCAGGCCAGGCAGGAAACTGACTTATGTTCATTTCACTTTATACAACAACTCATTAAGAGAAGGTCAATGGGGGCATCTCATGGACCCAAAGGAGATGGCTTCCAC
>NW_027949876.1:0-215 GCF_054177405.1 Leptonychotes weddellii | reverse complement strand
GCGCGCCGCTTCGCCCCCCGCGCCCGCACAGCACCCCGGGGGTCCGCCCCGCCTCCGCCCGGCCGCGCGCGGGGGGCTCTCACCGCCGGAACGCTTCTTGCAGGAGGGAGCAGGAGGGGCCGGCGGTGGACGAGGGGTCGTAGTAGATGGAGAAGTTCTCGCGGGAGAGGCTCAGCAGGCGCGGAGACGTCTTCACCGAGAGCGGCATAGGCCAC
>NW_027949875.1:0-215 GCF_054177405.1 Leptonychotes weddellii | reverse complement strand
GATGGGTTAGCCTGGTGGTGGGTACTGAGGAGGGCACATTCTGCATGGAGCACTGGGTGTTATGCACAAACAATGAATCATGGAACACTTCATCTAAAACTAATGATGTAATGTATGGGGATTAACATAAGAATAAAACAAAAAAAACAAAAACAAAAAAAACCCAGGCTGGGCCACCCATTTAGGTATGTGACCTTGGGCAAGTAATTTATTTT
>NW_027949874.1:0-215 GCF_054177405.1 Leptonychotes weddellii | reverse complement strand
TTCCAAGCCTTAGGAGCTATTTAATTTGAGCATTTCCTGTGATTGTAGAGTGAATGGTTTAACATTTTTTACAGCTGGAGTAGCCAAGAAAATTCTAGAACAGACAAGGAAAAAGGATGGCCTTGTGGGTTATTAAAAGATATACAAATATGTACCCAATCCACAATCACAGAGAAAGCGGTAGAACAGAAGAGCAAGTGAGAAACAGACACGTG
>NW_027949873.1:0-215 GCF_054177405.1 Leptonychotes weddellii | reverse complement strand
GCTTGGCCTTCAGCCACTCCTTCTTGAGCAGCTGCCGCAGCTTGTCCTTCTCCTTCTTCCTCCGGGCCTCCTCCTCGGGCGTGAGGTCTACCTCCCGCACCACCAGCTGTCGCAGCCACAGCGTGTCCACGAACCAGCTGGGTCCGAAGCCTTCGCCCGTGTGCCCCAGCCGGATCTTGAAGACCTCACCCACGTCCTCTGCCTCCAGCTGTGCA
>NW_027949872.1:0-215 GCF_054177405.1 Leptonychotes weddellii | reverse complement strand
ATCACTACACACTTGCCGAGTTAAACTGGAAGGTTTCTTCATAGCTCTTCTTAGCCTCCGAATATATCACACTAAGAGTGCAGAATCAGAGAAACAGGTTTAAAAACTACTTGAATTAGGGGCGCCTGGGTGGCTCAGTTGGTTGGGCGGCTGCCTTCGGCTCAGGTCATGATCCTGGAGTCCCGGGATCGAGTCCCGCATCGGGCTCCCTGCTC
>NW_027949871.1:0-215 GCF_054177405.1 Leptonychotes weddellii | reverse complement strand
TATACCACATCTTCTGTATCCATTCATCTGTCGATGGACATCTTGGCTCTTTCCACAGTTTGGCTATTGTGGACATTGCTGCTATAAACATCGGGGTGCACGTACCCTTTCGGATCCCTACTTTTGTATCTTTGGATTACCATTGTCTTTTAAGAAAGCTGTCACATGACACTTCCACTCTACATTTAATTGGTTAAGCCTTGGTCACATGACAG
>NW_027949870.1:0-215 GCF_054177405.1 Leptonychotes weddellii | reverse complement strand
CAAGTCTAATATGCCTGCTCTGCTTCAAACTCTTTTATTACTGTTATTGCTTTCTGGATACAGTCCCTTAACAAGTGAGCTCCTCATGGATTGGAAGAACAAATATTGTGAAGATGTCAATGCTACCTAGAGCAATCTACACATTCAATGCAATCCCCATCAAAATACCATCCACTTTTTTCAAAGAAATGGAACAAATCATCCTAAAATTTATA
>NW_027949869.1:0-215 GCF_054177405.1 Leptonychotes weddellii | reverse complement strand
GTCTGACTCTGCCTGGGGATCCCCATGCACCCCACATCCTAGCCTGGAGGGGTCTGACTCTGTCTGGGGTCCCCCATGCACCCCCACATCCCAGCCTGGAGGGATCTGACTCTGCCTGGGGTCCTCTATGCACCCCCACATCCCAGCCTGGAGGGGTCTGACTCTGCCTTGAGATCCCCATGTACCCCCACATTCCAGCCTGGAGGGGTCTGACT
>NW_027949868.1:0-215 GCF_054177405.1 Leptonychotes weddellii | reverse complement strand
AGACACATGTGTAACCTTCATTTATATTTTGGATATCTATATGGCAAGAGATTCTGTGCTCTTTACCCAAATGGAACAACCTCTCCTCTTTACAGGTCTCTTTGGAATGTCTTTTTCTTCTTTAAGTGAACTTTGGTAGTTTCTGTCTTTCTAAGAATTTGTCCATATCATCCATTGTCTAATTGATTGCCATCTAAAGCTCATAGAATTCTCCT
>NW_027949867.1:0-215 GCF_054177405.1 Leptonychotes weddellii | reverse complement strand
AAATCGGAGGGAGAGTTGAACCATGAGAGACTATGGACTCTGAGAAACAAACTGAGGGTGTTAGAGGGGAGGGGGTGTGGGGGGATGGGTTAGCCTGGTGACGGGTATTAAGGAGTACATGTACTGCATGGAGCACTGGGTGTTATACAAAACCAATGAAACATGGAACGCTACATCAAAAACTAATGATGTATTGTATGGTGACTAACGTAACA
>NW_027949866.1:0-215 GCF_054177405.1 Leptonychotes weddellii | reverse complement strand
GTGTAGGATCCCCACATCCAAGCACCCTCCCGCTGCCGTTTATCCTCCGATATCTGCCCGCAGAATCATGGCTCTCCGTTTCGTACCTCAAAACCAACTGCCTGCAATATTCTGTTTGTAGAGATCCAGATCTTCTTACATCGCAGGCTGGTTTCGTGGGTGCTCAGAGTGGTCTGGTAGATATCCAGCTCAATTCCGGTGACCAGTTGAAATAG
>NW_027949865.1:0-215 GCF_054177405.1 Leptonychotes weddellii | reverse complement strand
GGCAGAAGACATGAACAGACATTTTTCCAAAGAAGACATCCAAATGGCCAACAGACACATGAAAAAACATGTATTTTTTTCTTTAAAAAAATTACTCATGAGTGCACTCCATAACCCATTTTCTCAAACTCAATTTTATACGAGCTCTTAGTTGTGCTCATATTATGCTCCTATTGTTGCTAAAGGAAAAAAAAAAAAAATATATATATATATAT
>NW_027949864.1:0-215 GCF_054177405.1 Leptonychotes weddellii | reverse complement strand
TCATCCTGGCCATAGTTGCTGACCAGCACCTCCATACCCCCATGTACTTCTTCCTGGCCAACCTGTCCCTCATCGATACCTGCTTCTCCTGCACCATTGTCCCCAAGGTGCTGGTGAACATCCTCACACAACACCACACCATCTCCCACACTGGGTGCCTCGTGCAGATGTACTTCTTCATGGCACTGGCCCTGCTGGACGACTTCCTGCTGGCC
>NW_027949863.1:0-215 GCF_054177405.1 Leptonychotes weddellii | reverse complement strand
TTTATTTATTTATTTATTTTTTTTTTTTAAAGATTTTATTTATTTATTTGAGAGAGAGAGAATGAGAGACAGAGAGCACATGAGAGGGAGGAGGGTCAGAGGGAGAAGCAGACTCCCTGCCGAGCAGGGAGCCCGATGCGGGACTCGATCCAGGGACTCCAGGATCATGACCTGAGCCGAAGGCAGTCACTTAACCAACTGAGCCACCCAGGCGC
>NW_027949862.1:0-215 GCF_054177405.1 Leptonychotes weddellii | reverse complement strand
AAGGGATGTATGGGTAAAGGGCAGGAAAGAAAAAAAAAAAGTGGTCTGATGATACACAGAGATTTTCTAAGCCTTGTTTGTGGAACTGATACGTCCCAAGTATAGATTTTTTTAAATAAGATTAGAAAGGTTTTTCAGTCATAAAGAGCAATGAAGTACTAATACATGCTACAACACAAATGAACCGCAAAAACACTACGCTAAGTGAAAGAAGC
>NW_027949861.1:0-215 GCF_054177405.1 Leptonychotes weddellii | reverse complement strand
GTGTGTGCATGTGAGTTGTGTGCATGCGTGTGTATGGTGTTCAGTGCGTGTGTGCATGTGTATGCAGGTGCGTGTGTGGTGTGTGTGAGCGTGCATGCGTGTGCGTGTGCGCACGTGTGTGCATGTGAGTGTTGCGCATGTGTGTGTATGGTGTTCAGTGCGTGTGTGCACGTGTATGCAGGTGTGTATATGCAGGTGCGTGTGTGGTGTGTGTG
>NW_027949860.1:0-215 GCF_054177405.1 Leptonychotes weddellii | reverse complement strand
TGCTCTGCTTCCAGCACCAAGCATAGTCTTCTACCCACCAGTTCCTGCAGTTCTGTGTGAGCTGTAGTTTAAAGTCAGCATCTCAACATCCACTGGGCAAAGACTTCGGGAAGGGGCTGTTATGCACCACCCTGGACCTAGTGTCAGGGATCAAATGGTGAATAAGAACAGACACTGGGGGTGCCTGGGTGGCTCAGTCATTAAGCGTCTGCCTT
>NW_027949859.1:0-215 GCF_054177405.1 Leptonychotes weddellii | reverse complement strand
AATTGATACCAACACATATTTTGAAAACATTCACACATTTATGTACTAGATTATTAAAATACGCATTATAACACAATAAATCATCCTTTATATTCATATTTAATAAATCATTACATTAGCTTTTTTCAATCTGTTATAATATTAAACACGATTTAGAGCAAATATGTGAACATAAGCATATGCCTCTCTTTAGAAGATATTCAAAACTGATACCT
>NW_027949858.1:0-215 GCF_054177405.1 Leptonychotes weddellii | reverse complement strand
CGCAAGATAAGGAGGCGAGGTGGCAAATGGAGGATGAGAGACTGAAGCTAGATTGAACAAACCCTTAAGCCTAAACTTGGAACAGGCTTTCCCACATTCATAGATGCTATTGTGGTTAAGTAAAACACAAACTCACTTAGGAGCAGGAGTGCCTTCATGATAATTTGGGGGCCTTGTGTATTTTTTTTCCCAATTCGTAGCTACTAAAGGTATAA
>NW_027949857.1:0-215 GCF_054177405.1 Leptonychotes weddellii | reverse complement strand
CATTATATGTTTTTTTAAAAAGAAGATAGTAGGAAGGGAAAAATGAAGGGGTGGAATCAGAGGGGGAGACAAACCATGAGAGAGTATGACTCTGAGACACAAACTGAGGGTTCTAGAGGGGAGAGGGGTGGGGGGATGGGTTAGCCTGGTGATGGGTATTAAAGAGGGCATGTACTGAATGGAACACTGGGTGTTATACACAAAGAATGAATCAT
>NW_027949856.1:0-215 GCF_054177405.1 Leptonychotes weddellii | reverse complement strand
AGCCTGGTGGTGGGTATTGAGGAGGGCACATTCTGCATGGAGCACTGGGTGTTATGCACAAACAATGAATCATGGAACACTTCATCTAAAACTAATGATGTAATGTATGGGGATTAACATAAGAATAAAAAAAAAATTTTATCCTACTTTCTAAAGTAGTCTCAAATTGGAATTACATTGACTGGGCAAGTTGCTATAAAGCAAAAATATCTACT
>NW_027949855.1:0-215 GCF_054177405.1 Leptonychotes weddellii | reverse complement strand
GGGATCGAGTCCCGCATCGGGCTCCCTGCTCGGCAGGGGGTCTGCTTCTCCCTCTGCCCTCTTCCCTCTCGTGCTCTCTCTCTCTCATTCTCTCTCTCTCAAATAAATAAATAAAATCTTTAAAAAAAAAAAAAAAGTTGAAGAAAAAAAAAAAAACTCCCATTATTCTAATGACCGTAGAATCAAAAGAAACCCTTTGGGTGCTCGAGGCCCTC
>NW_027949854.1:0-215 GCF_054177405.1 Leptonychotes weddellii | reverse complement strand
TCTACCCCCCAATTCACCACCACCATCCACTCAAATTCCCTGGCCCAAATCTTCAACTCCTTCGATCCTCTCTTTCTGGTGTCACCACATCTGATCCTTCCTCAGGAGCCATCAGGTCAACTTCAAATTAGGTTCTCAGTCTGGTCACTTCTCTCCATGTCTGTTGGCATGTCCCAGGTCCTGCTCCCATCTCTGCTGGGCTGGACCAGCGCAGG
>NW_027949853.1:0-215 GCF_054177405.1 Leptonychotes weddellii | reverse complement strand
TTCCCTTCCTTCCAACGGTCAAGTCGAAATTTGGTGAGAGGCAGCTCAGAGATCGGGAATTTAGAAATGGGAGGTCCTGCTGAAGAAGGCCCACTGAGGTGATTAGTTGAGGGAATTTAGGGAGGTGAACCTTCTAGAAGATAGAGGTAAAAAGCCTCAGTGGTGGTGTCCGGTGGAAGGGTGGATATTGATGGAAGCAACTTGAGTAATTGTTG
>NW_027949852.1:0-215 GCF_054177405.1 Leptonychotes weddellii | reverse complement strand
TACACTGGATTTGTGCAGAGGACTGGGAGGGGCCCAGCAACGCAGATGCACAGCTTAGTTTGGGAAGGCCCAGGAACGGAGGACTTGGGGGTTAAGCGTCTGACTCTTGGTTTTGGCTCAGGTCATGATCTCAGAGTGGTGAGATTGAGTCCCGAGTCAGACCTGGAGCCTGCTTAAGATTTTCTCTCTCTCTCTCTCCCCCCCCCCCCCCCCCC
>NW_027949851.1:0-1233 GCF_054177405.1 Leptonychotes weddellii | reverse complement strand
TTTGAGATTCATCCAAGTTGTTGTATGTGTCAAGAGTTCATTCCTTTTTAATTGCGGTTATATTCCATTGTATTGTTATGCTGCAGTTTATCCATTCAGCTGATGGAAGATATTCGAGTTATTTCTAGATTTTGGCAATTAAAATAAATGTAAACCTTCAAATACAGGTTTTATGTGAGCACAAGTTTTCAATTCTTCATGGTAAATACAAAGGAGAATTGTTGGGTCAGATGATAAATATGTTAAATGTTATGAGAAAATGTCAAACTGTTTCCAGAGTGGAGGTACCATTTTGCATTCCCAACAGCAATGTATGAAAGTTTCACTTGTTTGGCATTCTTGCTGCATATAATATTGTCAGTAATTTTTCTTTTAACCAAGTAGGTATATAATGGTATCTCATTGTGGTCTTAATTTGCATTTTGCTAGTGGCTAAGGATGTTGACTATCTTTTTACGTGCTCATTTATTTAGGAATAGAGCTGCTAAGAATATTAATTTACAGGGTTTTGTGTGTGAACATGTTTTCATTTCTCTGTGGTAATTACCTAAATTCAGCTAGAATTTTTCATACATTGCTAAAGATCAAGTTTGTGGTAGTGCAAGGGTATGGAATCTCTAGAAACCATAGACAGAAGAGAGTTCACACTCACTTGCAGGCTCTTTTCAGTAGATCTTACCCAGAAGCTTACCTGTAACACTGGGGCCTTAAAGGGCAGGAGACAAAGTGCCTCCCAAGGATTCCGGCCTGTAGTAGGGAGCATGCAGTACAGTGAGAAAAGCAAAAAGCTCGATTCAGATCTAAATAACAAAGCCTTAAACCACTGGGGAAAGATAGCAAACCCTGTCATCTCAGGTGAAAATCCATTGAATCTAGAGGAGGGGAAAAGAAAAATCCTCAACCCCTGAGGGAGGGGCAGAAAACTGTCAGAAGCCTAGATTATCAGAAGTCTGTATCTGAGGAGAGACAGGGCCGTAAGACCCAGGAGCCTGGGATCATGACCTGAGCCGAAGGCATAAGTTTCTCCTGAAAGTTGTGGCTATCCCAGGACAATAAGAGAACCCATCACCAGGCTAGCACACACCAAATAACAAGCACTCAGGAAAAATGACGTGGATTATCTGCAAAGGAACAAAGATAAGAATTACAGCAAACTTCTAGGGCGCCTGGGTGGCTCAGATGGTTAAGCGTCTGCCTTCAGCTCAGGTCATGATCCCAGGGTCCTGGGATCGA
>NW_027949850.1:0-215 GCF_054177405.1 Leptonychotes weddellii | reverse complement strand
CCTCAGTGCCCACCAGCAGCCTCGACCGTCCAGAGCCAAGCCACTGAGCAAGAGGAACGCTCCATCCTCTCTTGGAGCCACACCCCTCACGACAGCAGGCACACGTGGACGGGCAGGCTCTCAGCCAGGTGAAGGAAATCCTACAGTCAATGTCTACACCTGAGACGATGGAAGGCTTACCGTCTTAGCGATGCATCCACAGAGCGCCCACCCTG
>NW_027949849.1:0-215 GCF_054177405.1 Leptonychotes weddellii | reverse complement strand
GCTTGGCCTTCAGCCGCTCCTTCTTGAGCAGCTGCCGCAGCTTGTCCTTCTCCTTCTTCCTCCGGGCCTCCTCCTCGGGCGTGAGGTCTACCTCCCGCACCACCAGCTGTCGCAGCCACAGCGTGTCCACGAACCAGCTGGGTCCGAAGCCTTCGCCCGTGTGCCCCAGCCGGATCTTGAAGACCTCACCCACGTCCTCTGCCTCCAGCTGTGCA
>NW_027949848.1:0-215 GCF_054177405.1 Leptonychotes weddellii | reverse complement strand
CCGCTGTGTGATCTTGGGCAAGTTACTCAACCTCTCTGTTTACCTCAGTTGGTTTCCTCATCTGTAAAATGGGGATAACCAAAGGTAGTGAAAAGTGAGTTAATAATGCAAAGCACTGACAGAGGCCCTGGCTCAGAGTTAATTGGCATTAATTTTTGTCATTATAGGGAGAACTGCCATTCTCAAACCTTTGATTTAGAATCACTTAAAAATAT
>NW_027949847.1:0-215 GCF_054177405.1 Leptonychotes weddellii | reverse complement strand
CAGCTTGCATTCCCAGCAACAGTGTAGGAGGGTTCCCCTTTCTCCGCATCCCCGCCAACATCTGTCGTTTCCTGACTTGTTAATTTTAGCCATTCTGACTGGTGTGAGGTGGTATCTCATTGAGGTTTTGATTTGGATTTCCGGAAGGCTACAGTTTTACCTTGAGCTCTCTAGCATCCAGCACAGGCAAATGGATGTGATAAACCAAATATTTC
>NW_027949846.1:0-215 GCF_054177405.1 Leptonychotes weddellii | reverse complement strand
AGACACATGTGTAACTTTCATTTATATTTTGGATATCTATATGGCAAGAGATTCTGTGCTCTTTACCCAAATGGAACAACCTCTCCTCTTTACAGGTCTCTTTGGAATGTCTTTTTCTTCTTTAAGTGAACTTTGGTAGTTTCTGTCTTTCTAAGAATTTGTCCATATCATCCATTGTCTAATTGATTGCCATCTAAAGCTCATAGAATTCTCCT
>NW_027949845.1:0-215 GCF_054177405.1 Leptonychotes weddellii | reverse complement strand
GTGTAGGATCCCCACGTCCAAGCACCCTCCCGCTGCCGTTTATCCTCCGATATCTGCCCGCAGAATCATGGCTCTCCGTTTCGTACCTCAAAACCAACTGCCTGCAATATTCTGTTTGTAGAGATCCAGATCTTCTTACATCGCAGGCTGGTTTCGTGGGTGCTCAGAGTGGTCTGGTAGATATCCAGCTCAATTCCGGTGACCAGTTGAAATAG
>NW_027949844.1:0-215 GCF_054177405.1 Leptonychotes weddellii | reverse complement strand
CCAAGATCACCAATAGGCAAACAGGCATGACGAAGATGGCAAACACAATGATGACCACCTCCTGGGTGTAGCTGTCCCCACAGGTCAGCTTCAACAGAGGGGGGAGGTCACAGAAAATAAAGTCGATCTCATTGTCCCCACAGAAGGAGAGGGTGAAGGCTGTGACCGTGCGAACAAAGGCGCTGGACAGACCAGCGCCGTAAGCCCCGGCCACC
>NW_027949843.1:0-215 GCF_054177405.1 Leptonychotes weddellii | reverse complement strand
CTTCCTGCTGAGCCACCTGTTTGGCTTCTACCGCTTCTGTGAACTCCTTCCCGAAGGTCAGATGCGTCTAAGGGGAGAGAGGGCGCGAGATGAGGCAGCGTGATTGTTTAGGCAGTGCTGCCGCGAGGCCCCCACACCACTGGAAGGAAGGGGTCAGGACTGGCTCCAGCAGCTGGAGGCCCCTGTGAGGCCAGAACACCCTTTCACCTCCACAT
>NW_027949842.1:0-215 GCF_054177405.1 Leptonychotes weddellii | reverse complement strand
TGCACAAACAATGAATCATGGGACACTACATCAAAAACTAATGATGTAATGTATTGTGATTAACATAAGAAAGAGAGAGAAAGAAAAGAAAGAAAGAAAAGAAAGAAGAAAGAAAGAAAGAAAGAAAGAAAAGAAAGAAGAAAGAAAGAAAGAAAGAAAGAAAGAAAGAAAGAAAGAAAGAAAGAAAGAAAGAAAGAAAAAGAGAAAGAAAGAAA
>NW_027949841.1:0-1233 GCF_054177405.1 Leptonychotes weddellii | reverse complement strand
CTCCCCCCCCCCCGCCCCGGCACCGATCTTTTCATGAAATGGTCTTGTAATACTTACCAGCTGTGTTGCTACGAAGAGGAGTGGCTCCCAGACCTTTCAGTTATCAATCTGTCACAAGTGCACAGCGGTATCTCGTGACATGATGATCCCCGAGATGTCTGAGGTCTGCGCATCCTGGACCCCAAATTTCTGTGTTGCCCGGGACCCCTAGAGGCTTTTTAGAGAATTATGTTTGACAAGGTAACACAAAAACAGGGCATAACAAACACACACGGAAAAGGAGAGAAAGAAAAACACTTCAGCTCAAATCCAACCACCTTAAGCAACAGGTATGTTTCCGGTTTCTGCCCTGCCTAGACCTACTTTTCAATTGTGGTGTCCATGTGATTTTGTGTCCCTGATTTGTAAAACTTGGCATCATAAGCATTTTCCAGGTTTCTATGTAGTCTTTATAATTATTACTTGTCATGGAGGAAAGAGGTTCCATTGAGTGGCTAAATTAAGTTAACCCCTCTGGTTGGGACGTTCCATTTGTTTCCTTAAGATTAATATGGTTGATTCTACAGAAAGGCTCAATATGGGCCGGAGATTTTAAATGAACCGAAATCATGTGGGGGTTGCACACGTCTACTTGTCCACGGCTGGGTCAGGCGCAGTCACTCTTTCATCATCCTGGGGCCAATCTTGGGCCTCCCCCAGGAAGTGTCCAGGGAGTAGGCGAAAGCTCCTCGGGAGACTAATCAGTTGCAACTTGAATTTTTCTAACCAAACGAATCCAACTCCATTTCCTGCTCTAGTCCCTACCGTGTGGTCGGTTCTGATGAATAGGTAGTGGTGTAAGAAGCGCAGCAGAGGTCCGCAGGGAGAGGTCCCAGCCCAGCCTGAGACAAATCCTTAACCTCCAGAAGCCCGTTTTCTTGTTTGTAATTGTTTTTTGTTGACTGCCTTATCCTGTTTATCTCTTGTTGCAAGTAGAAAACATGAAAATATGAAAACATTTGGAAAGGCAGGAAAAACATGCTGCAACAGCAAGATGCTGGGATTATTGGGATTCTCATCGTTGCGGTGTCTGTGGCCAGGCCTTTAAAAGATCTGGTCTTGCAAGAACAGCCTGGTCTGGAGATTGGGTGGGGGTGAGGAAAGGGGGACAGGTGAGGGAGCTGCTTCGGGAGAGAATCACACTTCAAAGCAATCAGGACTCCCAGTGCCCGCCAGTCCCCTCCTCTCCACCCC
>NW_027949840.1:0-215 GCF_054177405.1 Leptonychotes weddellii | reverse complement strand
ACCGTCGGCCGTTGAGTGTGGCGCTGACGGATTCCTCACATCCTAGGCCGGTGGATGTGGAGGTGGCACAGCCCATCCTCCTGCCCTGACCTCCTGCCCCGACCTCCTGCCCCGACCTCCTGCCCGAGCTCCTGCCCGACCTCCTGCCCGAGCTCCTGCCCGTCCTCCTGCCCCATCCTCCTGCCCGAGCTCCTGCCCGTCCTCCTGCCCGACCT
>NW_027949839.1:0-215 GCF_054177405.1 Leptonychotes weddellii | reverse complement strand
ATTGTCTTGGTGGAGTGGATTGTGTGGAGAGGTATTGGGGTGGGACGATGGGAACAGGGCCTATGGGGATGGGGCAGGAATTGGGTCCCATATGCTGAGAGGAGCCTTCTCTAATGGTCTGACCTTGTAGGGTACTCTCCATCTCTGGTGCCTAGAGTGCCAGGAGGTCACCACTGCCAGGACAGTGAGGTCCAGGGTGCCCCTAGCCCCTAGAC
>NW_027949838.1:0-215 GCF_054177405.1 Leptonychotes weddellii | reverse complement strand
TCCCCTTTCCAGGGTTCCCTGTACCTTTCAGGACGGAACTCCTCAGGCTCTGGCCAGAGATCCAGGTCTCGGTGAAGAGTAAAGACCGGCACCATCACCACTGTCCCTTTGGGAATGAACACACCACTGATTTCCACATCTTTCTTACAGACCCTCTCAAGTCTACCACTGATTGGGTATAATCTGAGAGTCTCATTCAACACCATGTCCAGATA
>NW_027949837.1:0-215 GCF_054177405.1 Leptonychotes weddellii | reverse complement strand
CTCAGTTTGTTTTTCAGAGTCCATCGTCTCTCATGGTTGGGCTCCCCCTCCGATTTCCCCCCCTTCATTCTTTCATCTTTTAAAAAAGATAATTCCACATTTTCCTGTTTTCACTCAGAACATATCTGTTCTGACATCTCTGTCAAAAAATAGAGTCCTTGGTTTGTTTGTTTGTTTGTTTTAACATCTATCGAGCAGTCAGCCATTTAGGCCCA
>NW_027949836.1:0-215 GCF_054177405.1 Leptonychotes weddellii | reverse complement strand
CGGGAGCCACCTGTAGGAGAGGTTCTGTCCCTCAGCCTGGGATGTGCAGGCTAGTGGGGGCTGGGTACTGGGGGTCCTGTCTCCTTCTCCCCATGCTGGGCCCGGGGGTGGGACCGGAGGTGGCCTGGGTCCCTCCCTGCCCCGTAAACAGGGAGGACAAGATCCGTGGTTTCAGATCTTCATCAGTGGTCACTGTTTCACCAACCAAAGTGTAT
>NW_027949835.1:0-215 GCF_054177405.1 Leptonychotes weddellii | reverse complement strand
CACCATAGGTGTGGACGAGGGGAATGAAGAAGTTTTCCTCTAAGAATTCACAACCATGAGCCTGATCTCACACAGGCTTGGGACCCAAATTAATACCAGAGTGATCTGTGAACTTCCAACCAAGACATTAATATTTAAGGAGATCCTGAAGCAGTGACAGCTCTGGGGCATTTGGCAGAAGCAAAGGCAGAACCTCTCCTGAGGGCCCTACCTAC
>NW_027949834.1:0-215 GCF_054177405.1 Leptonychotes weddellii | reverse complement strand
CGCTCTGTTGTTCTGCTGCCTGATGGTGTGTTCACTGTGTGAGGGGAAGCTGGCCCAGAGGGCGGAGGGCACAAGCCAGCTCTGCTGGGAATCATGACCACGTTTCTGAGAAGTCTCTGAAAGGTGCTGCACCCTCAGGCGCCTTATTATTCTATCTTGTGTGAGTGAGACCGGGTGGCAGCCTCCCACTGAGCACTCTCGAGCTGGCTATGCAT
>NW_027949833.1:0-215 GCF_054177405.1 Leptonychotes weddellii | reverse complement strand
CTAACACAGCGCAGCAGGAAGATTCATTGTCCTCGAGCTGGCCTTCCACATTTCCAGCCCACATCTTTGTCCTGCGGTACCATCCCCGGGGACACCTGTCACTGTCATCCTTAGATGTCTATACCACGGTCCCCCACCATGGCCCAGGGTACAGCTCTCCTTCCTACCATGTTTTCCCCAAAGCGCCATCAGCACTTCCTCCTTGAACCCCTGCT
>NW_027949832.1:0-215 GCF_054177405.1 Leptonychotes weddellii | reverse complement strand
TTAATGGAAATACTGGGCCGATAAAAAATCATTATTCTTTTTGGAGATTCAAGAGCTCTCCTGAGAAACTGGAACCTATGTAACAAATAGTTTTCTCCAGAATGTTAGATGATCTCCTTCACTTTTGATCAAAGTCTCCCTTCATTTTTACTTTAAAAGACTGTCTTCACCTTTCGATTCATTTTTAAATATTAAAATCGATGGTTTTCTAAGAA
>NW_027949831.1:0-215 GCF_054177405.1 Leptonychotes weddellii | reverse complement strand
ATTTTTCCAAAGACATGCAGATGGCCAACAGGTCCATAAAAAGATGCTCTACATCATTAATCACCAGAAAAATGCAAATCAAAACCTTAATGAGATATCCCCTCACAGCTGTTAAAATAACTATTATTAAAACAAAACAAAACAAAACTAGAAATAATGAGTGGTGATAAAGATGTAGAGAAAAGGGAACCCTTATGCAAGGTTGGTGGGAATAT
>NW_027949830.1:0-1233 GCF_054177405.1 Leptonychotes weddellii | reverse complement strand
CCATGAAGCAAAAGCTTAAGCATGGCTTGGAGTCAGCCTCTTTATCAAATGAGCCCATAGAGTGTGACCAAAAGCAAGCCTCTGAAAGACAGATCTGCTTTGGCAACTGGTCCACCAGTGAAGATGCCTGTAGGAAAAGCAATTGGTATCAGAGACTAAAAATGGCACACTGTTTTGGCTGCCTCAGAAACGGCATTTATCTTCAACTATTCTATGAAGTAATTTAAGTGAATGAAGGATGTATTTTATTCCTATGGCCTTGCCCCCAGATTTTCCTTCTTCTTCTACTATTCAAGACCAATTACAACACTATTCTCTAAGGTACCTCTTTAATGGTAAGCACATTCAATCAAGAATTAAAATCTTATGCAACTCAGAGGGGAAAAATGTTAAGGTAAAGAACTGCAGGTCTTTTAATTTTTGCTTATGTGTCTAGTTTCTGAATTTTCAGAATGACAGAAGTAATTGTTTTTATGTTTAAGTGATATGTTTGGGTCATGGCTTTTTTTTTTTTTTCCTTTCATCTCTGTGATATGGGGAAAGTCACTGAAATCTGAGCCTCAGTGTTCTCATTACTAAAATGATACTTTTGTGATCAGTACTAAAAGCCACCATTTAATGGGAGGCTCTATATTCCATGAAGCGAATGAATTATATATAACACTTAAATTATATGTAGATAGAAATCCAAACAGTAACTTAGGAAGGTAGAATATTGATTACCCTCCAATTTATAGATAGAGAAACTTGAGTATAAAAGCATTAATAATTTTTTCTAGTTAACATAACTAGTAAGGAGCAGAGGTGGGATTTGAACTGAGATCTCAGACTGAAAACCCATATTTTTGCCTTTATATCTTCAGAGGAGTTAATAGAAGTGCATGCATTTTGTAAACCAAGTTTTTAATACATATCTGGCATCCTCATCATCCATTCTCACTTCTGGAAAACTCAAACCCCACCCATAGCAAGTTAGCAGTGTGATCTTCAAAGGCCACTTTCAATTACTTTGGTAAGCAAGAGGAGAAGACTCTAAGCTGCCATTTCTGAGGCAGCCAAAACAGTGTGCCATTTTTAGTCTCTGATACCAATTGCTTTTCCTACAGGCATCTTCACTGGTGGACCAGTTGCCAAAGCAGATCTGTCTTTCAGAGGCTTGCTTTTGGTCACACTCTATGGGCTCATTTGATAAAGAGGCTGACTCCAAGCCATGCTTAAGCTTTTGCTTCATGG
>NW_027949829.1:0-215 GCF_054177405.1 Leptonychotes weddellii | reverse complement strand
CTGGAGGATCAGGGAGGTAGAAAGACAACAAGGAGACCACAGTGTCATGAAAGTCAACAGAGGAGACCATTTTAAATGGACATGAATGTTACCAGTGTGAAATGTTATGGAAAAGTTAACTTAACTTAGAGGCAGAAACATGTCTGCTTGACATTTGTAAGGCTTTCAGACATTTTGGCAAAAGCAATGTAAGCAAATTCAATGAATGGTAGGGA
>NW_027949828.1:0-215 GCF_054177405.1 Leptonychotes weddellii | reverse complement strand
CCGGGCCAGCTCCCCGACGCCCCTGCTCTTGTACTTCTCGCGGCCCTCCGCCAGTTCCTGCTCCAGCTTGGCGAGCTGGTCCAGCAGGTGCCGCTCGCGCTCCCGCAGGAACTGGTGGGCCTGCTCAAACTCAGCCACGATGTACTGCCTCTGGTCCTGGAGCTTCTTCTGCAGGGGTGCGGAGGGGAGAGGGGGTGACACTTCTGCCCTGAGCT
>NW_027949827.1:0-215 GCF_054177405.1 Leptonychotes weddellii | reverse complement strand
AAAGATCTGAATAGATATGTCTCCACAGGAAATATACAAATGGCCAATAAGCACATGAAAATATGTTCAGAATCTTTAGCCATTAGGAAATTCAAACCCAGACCACAGTGAGACATGGCTTCATAGACACTAGGGTGGCTATTATTAAAACACACAGATAAGAACATGCGTTTGGCAAGGATGTGTGGAAACTGGAAGCCTCGTGTGTTGCTGAC
>NW_027949826.1:0-215 GCF_054177405.1 Leptonychotes weddellii | reverse complement strand
AAAATCTTTATAGTGATAGACTTACAGATTTCTTGATGGGTTGTAAAATATACATTTTATCTGTATAGATTCAGAACAGAGTGAAATTTCAGCTATTGAATAAACCTTAAGTTATACTTATTATTTGCCTTTCCAAAGTTCCTTTGGTTTTCTCTCAACTAGTTGCAAATTGTGGTAAAGAACAAAACAATGAAATAAAGAAAAAAAAATCAAAG
>NW_027949825.1:0-215 GCF_054177405.1 Leptonychotes weddellii | reverse complement strand
CCTTCCCCAGAAACTGGGAGATAATCTGGGGGCGCTATCTTTCTTGCTGATTCTGTTTCAAAGACATGGGTCCCATGTCCTTGAAAAAAACATCCCTGAGTTGTAAAGGGCACAAGAAACCTATTTAGATGTTTTCAAGATTTACATACATCTCGAAGGGACAGAGAAAGCATTTACTTACAACTACACATTTCCTAAAGAAAATACTTCTGAAA
>NW_027949824.1:0-215 GCF_054177405.1 Leptonychotes weddellii | reverse complement strand
CACTCCAGCAACCCTCTGTTTCCTGAGATTAAGAGTCTCTTATGGTTTGTCTCCCTCTCTGGTTTCATCTTGTTTCATTTTTTCCTCCCTTCCCCTATGATCCTCTGTCTTGTTTCTCCAATTCCTCGTATCAGTGAGATCATATGATACCTGTCTTTCTCTGATTGACTTTTTTCGCTTAGCATAATACTCTCTAGTTCCATCCACGTTGTTGC
>NW_027949823.1:0-215 GCF_054177405.1 Leptonychotes weddellii | reverse complement strand
CATACCTTTTCATATGTTCTCCTTGCAGAAGTGAATCAGTTGGGAAAGTATTTGGCTGCATATAAAGAAAACTCAACTAGGGCAGATGGTCCAAAAGAGGTTAATTTTTTATCACTCAGTAAGGTGTCCAGGAGAGGCAGTCTGTGGCTGGTGTAGTAACTAAAAAACCATGCTCTTCTTTTCCTTTAGTCATGCCATTCTTACATGTGATTAGC
>NW_027949822.1:0-215 GCF_054177405.1 Leptonychotes weddellii | reverse complement strand
TGATTCACGTGGACCGATTGGTATAGCTGAGCTCTGCAAGGTGGAAAGTGGAGGGAGGAGGGAGAAGAGAGCTGGGGAGACAGTCAAGGATGGGACAAAACCCCTCTGATCTCTTTCCCAGCTTCACGCGCAGCTCCGTGAAAGGACAGGACAGCGTACTGCCCTGCGTGCCTGCAGCCGGCGCTCAGGTGCCCCAGCGTGCTGAACGGGCCCCC
>NW_027949821.1:0-215 GCF_054177405.1 Leptonychotes weddellii | reverse complement strand
CTTTGAACTCGTTTTATGTTTGTTCTCTAGAAACAGAATCTGAGATGGAGTTTTGTGTATCTGAGTTTTCTCAGGGATATACTTGGGAGCCACATCTGTATGGAAGTGGGGAAGTAGGATTAGGCAGGCTGTGAAGTTTAAGTGGGATTCAGTTGCAGCAGAAGCCTTGGGAAACACGACAGCCAGTTTTTTGAATGCTTCCAAATTAAGGCAAG
>NW_027949820.1:0-215 GCF_054177405.1 Leptonychotes weddellii | reverse complement strand
TGCCTATAGCTTATTTAAATATTTTAAACATATAGGCAATCCTGATTGAAGCCCTTTAATAAGATAGAACCTTAATAAGGAATTATAATAATATCAGTAACACTATAGAAATAATTTACCCTATAAGTATTACAATTTTATTTAACTAAATGTCATAATTCTATTGATTTTTTATTACAATCTTTTATGATTACAAAGTGCTCAATGAAAATATT
>NW_027949819.1:0-1233 GCF_054177405.1 Leptonychotes weddellii | reverse complement strand
TTATTTTTTAAAGATTTTATTTATTTATTTGAGACAGAGAGAATGAGAGAGAGAGAGCACATGAGAGGGGGGAGGGTCAGAGGGAGAAGCAGGCTCCCTGCCGAGCAGGGAGCCCGATGCGGGACTCGATCCAGGGACTCCAGGATCATGACCTGAGCCGAAAGCAGTCGCTTAACCAACTGAGCCACCCAGGCGCCCTTTGCTCATCTTTATTTTTAAAAATGTATTTTAAGCTGTTCTTCAGTTGGAGAACATGTCTTATGATAGTGAGTATTTTGTTTAATATTAATATTTGTTTAATCAACTAATCAATCTAGAAACAACATAAAGAGTATTTTTGGTGACTTTCATACATTTACCTGTTAAGTTATCCTCTCCACGAATTATAGCAAATATAAATGCTATGTTCAGGCTTTAAATATTTAATGCAGTGATAATCCTCTCCACTCTCCACTCCCCAGATATGTTCATAAATTCAAAGCACATTCCCATGCTAAAAACTTTCTGACTTACTCATTAGTAAGTAATGAGTAGTACTCATTAGCTTTTTACATACTAACTAGAGGTCAACAGGATGTCTTAAAATTTTTCATTTGTAGCATTGTTAAAAAGAAATTGCCATTTTGATCTAAAGAAAAGGTATGACTAGTTTGTTTCAATCTTAGACAATGTTGGGAAAAAACCCCTCATTTTTGATTGCATGATTGTTCTGCAAAAAACACAATAAACAGAAATGGGCTTCAGTGTTATAGCCACAGGTCAATGATTTACAATCATTTTTTCCTCCCCAAATCCCCAGAAATGTGTTATCACAATTCTCATCAGTAACAGAAGCACTAGTGTGGACATTATAGACTCTCCGGGGGGTGCTTTTTCTTTAACCAATTTTCCTAGCTGATTCTGATAAGTCCCTCTCCCAAAAGACAAGGCCCTGCATGCTAGTGCTTTTCAAACTTGGACAGGAAAAACCTTGGGCTGTTACAGTGCAGATTCTGGTTCAGTAAGTTTGAAGTGGAGCCTAAAATTCTGCATTTCTTTTTTTTTTTTTTAAAGATTTTATTTATTTATTTGACAGAGAGAGACACAGCGAGAGAAGGAACACAAGCAGGGGGAGTGGGAGAGGGAGAAGCAGGCTCCCCGCAGAGCAGGGAGCCCGATGCGGGACTCGATCCCAGGACCCTGGGATCATGACCTGAGCTGAAGGCAGTCGCTTAACCAACTGAGCCACCCAGG